>NC_135186.1:17387179-17640938 GCF_041146795.1 Maylandia zebra
ATTCAGATAAGTGAAACATGTTTTCCTGTCTGTCATGCTGAAAACTTCATTCTGCTCAAGAGGACTGAGTCAATATCATAGTTCATCCAGCAGCTATTAACATACTGAAAGTATTGTGGTACTTCATAAGCATCATAGGCTTTCAGAGTCTTTTTAATCCTTTATTGCATATCTGCTGTTTATTTGGTCAGAATTATTCGCGTCCTGATGCTAATAGTCAGTTGCGAATCCTTTTTGCTGGAATTCTTCTTTAGTTCGTGGCACGATGATTTCTGAAGTGACAGCTCAAACACTCGCCGAAGTTTTTCTACTGTGTGTAAATTGGAAGATAAACCTCAGTTTAAGCTTAATTTTACAAACTTTTAGCATTGCAAAGTTAAAACACCTAAATTGCACAGCAGTACTTTGTGCTATGGCTCAGGGTAAAGGTCAGTATAGAAAACTAGTATATTTAGAAATCCTGTGTTGAAAATTTCTCGCTCTGTTGAAAAGCACTTGGGGAATTTTTGACAAAGCTCACCAAAGGTGAGCTGATCATTTTGTTCTCATTTGTTCTCATACTCAGAGGAGTATGAGTTGACCCTGGCAAAAATACAGAGCACTGCCATTTCCAACCATTAAGAGTTTATTTATGCATTTCTTTCCATTGTTCAAGCAGTCCATCATTGTTGTATTTTATTGCCCCATCTGCAGGTAGTAATGGCCACGAGTTCATGTTCCTGTTGAAGGGCCATGAGGACTTGAGGCAGGATGAGAGAGTCATGCAGCTGTTCGGTCTGGTTAACACGCTTCTGGCAAACGACCCTGCGTCCTTGCGCAAGAACCTCAGGTAGACACACACTCTGGCGTCACCACACACGCACAAATTCCAAGAAACAGTTGTGTTTTACTCACCTCGCACATACCTGACAAAGTTGTTTGTGCTCAACCCGGCTGTGTGTTGTCTTCATCAGCATTCAGCGCTACGCAGTGATCCCCCTGTCCACCAACTCGGGCCTGATTGGCTGGGTGCCCCACTGTGACACCCTGCATGCCCTCATCAGAGACTACAGAGAGAAGAAAAAGATTTTGCTCAACATTGAACATCGCATCATGCTCAGGGTGAGGAACTGCTTCTATTTCCACTGTCTGAATAAGTGACAACAGTTTCAGGATGTTTTCTCTCCAACTATGTGCTTATTTACGTTGTTTGATCCCATTAGTTACTTTTTCAGCCAGTTAGCTTCCTTTGGAACTTCAGCATGTCACAAAAAACACATTCACATGATGAATTAACTTCCTGTCTTACTAAATACATTTTAATGTGTTATTGGCTGAACGTACTCACATGTTGTTTATGTTTCGTGCCAACAAGCTGGTCCTATTCGTTTATATAAATTGTCATTTTCATATAAAACTACACACTAAATAGATTCATCAGAGCTGAGGAAGCATCTGTTTCCAGTGATTATATTGATGAATACCAATCACTCTTTGTGAAAACACATTTACAGATTTTTAATTGTCACAAATTAACTGCAGATCCCCCCCGGAATTCCTAATTAGTCAAAGGAGAACAACAAAATACATAATTTTCTTTGCTAAAACATCACTGCAGAAAGTAAAAGCTCTTGACCCAATACCAGGATCAGGGGGGAAAGTCTGGCTCCTTCAGTCTTCATGCCAAAATGTCGTTGGGGAAAAATCATGAAGGACAAACACTTCACTTCAGCTGTGTGTGAGTGTGTCTGTGATAGAAACAGCAAATGGGTGAATGTGGCTTATAGTGTGACGTTTACAAGGCCTTAAAACCAGAAAAAGATTTGCACAATTTGCATCCAGTTTATGATTTTCAATCAGATTAATCTGACTTTTTTTTCCCTTTTAAACATATTAACAGCCTATCCTAGCTGCCTCTTGCAGGCCCCCAGGCTGTCGGTGGTCTGAATAAAAACAGAAAGAAACCAAATATCAGATATTTAAGAACAGCGGTTTATTTCCAAAAGTATTTGATTAACATTTGTAAATGTCTTTTCTTATACTGGTGAGCAGTTACATTTTGAACACAATCGAACACCATGGGGGTGACAACTCAAGTTTTATGAATGTCTATGTTCTGTCGATCACCTGTGCTTCTTGCTAATTGTTTGAATTTTTAAATTCTGAATAGCGAAAGACTTTAAAGACTTTCAACTCTCACTCCAGATGGCTCCAGACTACGACCACCTGACGCTGATGGAGAAGGTGGAGGTGTTTGAACATGCTGTCAATAACACAGCCGGAGACGACCTGGCCAAGCTCTTGTGGCTCAAGAGCCCCAGCTCTGAGGTAAAGTGCTTCACTTCTATACTTTGTCAGCAGTGCAGAGGAGGGGACTTGGTCTTTTCACTATCTTTATGTATTCAGTGGTACTTGGATAAAATATCAAGAGAGTTATAGATCCAATAACTTCTTGAATTAACATCTCTTCCTAAATAAAATACCGCGTCACCTCAAAACTGGTCTTCCTTTGGGAAAGGTTTTCATTGGATGCAGACCAAGCAAAGTAGGTCTTTGTAGTTTCTCATTTTTCTGATTACTGCGGGGATACAGGTGTAGTGAAATAAAATTGTTTTCCCTAAAGAATGGGTTTTCTGGGTTATCTGTCCTACTTTTAAAGCACTGACTCTGCAGGATTTCACTAAGAGACCATCAAATTGAATCAGTTTTAGTACCCCGTGTACCTGATGCTCCATGTGTTTAAGTGTCTGGAAAGATGTGTTCAGCAGCCTGCCAGAGATTTCTGTTTCATTTCCCACAATATTTTTTTATTATGACCTAGAGGAGCGCTCAGAACACAAATGTTATTTCTCCTACAGGTGTGGTTCGACAGGAGGACGAACTACACTCGATCCCTGGCTGTGATGTCCATGGTGGGCTACATCCTCGGACTGGGTGACAGGTGAGCTTCTCAAACAAAACACTAAAAACCCTATATTAATGTAAAAAAGTGTTAGCATGGCCACAAAGAAAATGGTAAAACATTATTGAGGAGATGTTTCTGTTCTCCAGGCATCCATCCAATTTGATGTTAGACCGGTTAAGCGGCAAGATCCTACACATCGACTTTGGAGACTGTTTTGAGGTGGGAGGAGATTTGTATTAAATATATTACAAACTTCTCTGATATATATTTAAATATATTTTTTAAACTTACCCTCGTATACATTTCTAACAGGTGGCCATGACCAGAGAAAAGTTCCCTGAAAAGATTCCCTTCCGACTGACTAGGATGCTAACCAATGCTATGGAGGTATACGACTATGCTGGCGTGTGACAAACTGTATGAAGTGTGGTAAAGTGTGCTCACGGTAACACCATGTGTGGTCATGAGTCATTCAATCTGATAGGTAGTTCAATACATAATATTATGAAGAAAGTTCATTTTCCAGGTGCTACAGATTGGCATTTCTTGTGCCTGGTGTCATGGAGATATTTGCTCAACAGTACAGAGCAGCGTCACCCCTGCTCTTACCTTTTCCTTGTCATTTGTTCGCACAGGCAGATATTAATAAAGCTGGTTAAGTATCTCTCCTGCTCGCTGAGGAATGACCACAAAAAATGTAATTCTGTATTTGTGGTAAATTTTAGCCACAGACCGTGTTGGCCTGGTGCTGCTGTTTTGTCCATTATCACGGTTAGGTTAGGTCATTGATTACATTCTCAGTTTGAATTTAGGACGATGATGCTTGTTCGTTTCACTTAGCAACATCCACCTTTATACTAGCTTCATTGTGGCCAGGGGTTTGAAAACAGTCATGATGCAAAATCATGTAGTTGACTTAAACACAAAGACTTAAACCTGAGAGCCAAGAGAATTGGCTTTGGTCAGCTGATCAAAGCTTTTGTGGGCACAAAGAAAAATCTGCCGGAGCTCACAGTTCAAATCAATGTCAGTTATTTTAAGGCAAGTCATTTTTCTCTGCTGCACCGCTATGGCAGATCTTAGGGTTTCCCCACCTGCCAAATGCCTCTTTCACTCCTCCCTATGGCCTAGCTTAAAGCAGTTATAGTCCCGTTTAATTAGGTTAGACAGTCGGAGACTCTGCAACAGAAAAGTCTTTCTAGTACATTCATTTTATTCTGGTGTCAAAGGCCCCCACCCTTAAACACGACAAGTATTCCTCTACTGAAGTGAATCCTGCCTGAGCTGCTTTTTCTTTGTCTTCTTTATTTCATTCCAAATAATAATTAGTCTTCTGTGACTGTGCAGAGTTTTATCAGAAGCTGTGACTCACTGTGCCTTGAATTTAATGAGCAAAGGAAGGAAAGGAATTAAAAATGAAAGCATCAAGAAATAAAATTCTGCATTGTAAGAGGTTTAAGTTTTGCCTTTTAAGCTACTGCAAAAGGTTTTTTTTTGTTTTGTTTTTTTTAGACATATGAAATCTTCTTAAAACTTATTTTCAGCCTTCTAAATACAAACAGAGAGGCTGTTCTACTACTAAACTCAGAACATGTTATTGGATCATTGTTTACAAGTATACTGATATTTCTGTGACGTGCACACGCAGAATGGAAACCTAATTCCCAAATGTCATGTGCGTCAGGTGACGGGCTTGGATGGTAACTACAGGATCACGTGCCACACAGTGATGGAGGTGCTGAGGGAGCACCGGGACAGCGTCATGGCTGTGCTGGAGGCCTTCGTCTACGACCCGCTGCTCAACTGGAGGCTTATGGACAGTAAGGAAATGCCAGCTGTTTAAATTGAGTACAGATGTTAGATCAACATATTACAGCCTCACATAACCACAGCAGCATACCAGCTCAGACCGGTAACAGTTTGGTTAAAGTCAGAGCAGATTACACTTGTTCAAGCTGAAAGACTTCTTTTTGTGGCGGTGAAGAGTGGGGAGCGTTAAATCTACTCGCATCAAGCTGCACTGGACTTCTGCTTAGCTTGTGTTTTCGAGAGAAACGGTTAATGAAGTGCTTCAGACATCTAAAGGTCGCTGGTTAAACTCAAGTGTACACAGTGAATAAATCTCTGTGGCACCTTCTCTACTAATACTGTTATGGTTGCCTTTAGCAAGACATTTAATAAAAAAAAAGTGGAATATGTCACTTTGATTATAAAGGAGTTCAGCATTTTGGGGTTAGTATGTTTAAGAAATAAGAAGCAGCCAGGGATCTGTGCATAAAACCACTTTCTCCTTACAGGGACTTACAGCTGCATTAGTTAAACGCTCATTAGTGTATTCTCTACAGTGTGTGTTACTATAGCCATTTACCGAATAGCCACCAGAGCAAACCGGACCCATTTAATGCAAAGGAGCTGGAAACATGACTTTCAGGTCACAGATGGGTAGAATAAATCTGGGGGACAACATAAAGAGAGAGGCCTTTCCTATAATCTGACCACTTTTAATGAATAGTGCACATAACTGTGGAAGAAACCCGAGTTTCTGTCTTTAAAGCAGTCAGAGAGGTGGTGATCCTTCCTGGTAAATGAGGTAAATGAAATATGCTCCAGAGGAGTTTGTGTATGTTTTTAAATGCACACTTTTCCCGTTTCGCCCACAGCAAACACAAAAGGAACCAAACGCTCCCGCACCAGGACCGACTCGTACACCGCCGGGCAGTCAGTTGGTCAGTTTCCAACACAAGCTGTAACCATAACTATGTTTCATTTTCTATTTAATAAAGGAAAAATCGTTTTTTTAATCTCTGACTATGTGGCGTCATCTACAGAGGCTCTTGAGGGAATTGACCTTGGAGAGACCACGCACAAGAAAGCAGGGACCACTGTGCCCGAGTCGATTCACTCCTTCAGTGAGTTACCTGCTTATTCAGACTTAAGTGATTTTATTTTGTTGTATTACAGCTTTTTAGGTCTGCTCTGCTTATTTTGCCATCAAAATACTGAGCACTCGCTGTCATAATGATCGCTGCAAGTCACTGCTCTGTGGTAAGGCAGGACACAAATCTGCTTTGATTTCCTTTAGCTGCGAACAGGTTTGGTATAGACACAGCATAATTTGTTTTTTTAAAGCTGCCAATAGTTGTTGATGCTAGTATTTTTGTGTGTGTGTGTGTGTGCGTGTTTTTAGTTGGAGATGGCTTGGTACAACCTGAGGCACTCAACAAGAAGGCTATTCAGATTATTAACAGAGTGCGAGACAAACTTACGGGTAAGTGGGACATTTTTACTGCACATTTCACTCTCCCGTCGATAAAGTACCCTCTTTTTTTAAATAAGTAAATGCTAAAGATTTATGAATAATATTTTTAATTTAAACACATTGTACTGGAGGTACAAAACATACTTAAAGTTAAATTTCTTGGATAAGCAGGGACTTGCAGTCCATCAGCATCCTCCTGAAACCAAACCAGTCCCAAGTCCCTCGCATACATTTCCAATTTAATGTCTGATCAAAAATGAGCTCAGCAGAGCTTTAATAACAAAAGGGAACATAACAGAGACGAGAGGTCTTTTCAGATCTTGCACTATCCTAAAAGCACCTTTGTGTTGTCTGAACAAAGTCGAGCCGTGTTTGCAGATTGATTTTGCCGGAGCAGATCTGTGACCAGAGTTTGTTCCCTATAGGTCGTGACTTCTCTAACGAAGAGACGCTGGATGTGCCGACACAAGTAGAGCTCCTCATCAAACAAGCCACCTCACATGAAAATCTGTGCCAGTGCTACATCGGATGGTCAGTATGCCTTACATTTTCAGCTTCAGGGTTAGTCAGAGCCTGGCTGCAAGAATCCACCTTAAATCAAACTGAAGTCATGACTTTGAATGTGTGAAGATTGTTGCAGAAAAGTTATCTTGGGCAGTTTTAAATGCAATTACTGTGCCACAGGTTGATCTCTTTTTCTTTCTCTTCTTTTAATTTGACATTTTCTTTTCTCCTCCAAATGTTCAGGTGTCCCTTTTGGTGAAGAAGCGTTTCCACCAGCCAGGATTTACCCTTGACTCTCTCGCACACTGATAGATGAAGTAGGAGCTCTCAGCTCAGATTGGTATCCACTGGAATGTGTCCTCAAGCCACACTGCAGAGCCTAAACAAAGTTTTTCCTCTTTTTTTGTGTTTTGATTTCTTTGTTGTTGTATAATTGTATGGTTTGCCATTTACGTTTATTAGAAAGTACCTTTAGTGCTTTGTTTTTACCTGATTATCATAATTTACCAAATTTTGCAGTCATTGCTCATAATGACCTTGTAATTTGTAATTTTTACCATTATATTTACTCGCTAAAAGCTTTCTACAGTGGCCATATTGTAATCACTAATGACTATTGCTCCACATACTGCTTTCTTCTCATAAAGCCACCAGTCTGTTGTATCATTGTGTATGAATGTGACAAATTTCAGCAACATGATATGCCTTTTACTAACTTAAACATTCTTAAGGGGTTTCTGATGAGCAGAGATCAGTAAGAATTTGATTTCATTTGATTTGAGTGGACTGCGATGTACTCAGTGGGCATTCGTGTGCCATTAAACCCTGTATAGATACCACTGTGACTGTGCTGTGTTCATTGAACTGTACCGATTGCTCATGAAACTGAGATTGTCACACCTACAGCAGTTTAAAAATAGCTAGGGGTAAGGGCGTCCCGGTAGAGAGCGTGCCATGTATCAGCGCTGAGACGTATTGCAGAGTCTGGGGTTTGAATCCAGCCTTCCAGACACTTTGCTGCATGTGATTTCCTCGTCTTTCCCATTTCCTGCTATCAAGTAGAGCAGAAATGATGGGATAGTATGTTCTGTCTCCAAATGAAAATGTGTCGTAGATATTCATTTATTTATTTATTTCAGAAGAGGTGCCACTGTCTTTGTTTTTCTAGCACCGACAGAGGGCACTCTGACTCCTAATAGGATCACTCCCCTCCATCTTCTTTAGGAGACAGGCTTTGGCAGAGGATTCACTCATCAGGCCGGAGAGGATAAGACCACACTAGATCCTTCCCTAAAACCAGAACAAAACAGGAAAAAAATACTAGGTTTCAAGCATGTGCTTTCAAATCGAGATTAGATTCCCCTTTTCTAAAAGCAGCCATTATTTTTTTTATCGTTGTCTGAAGACCACAGGGAGACGCAGTCACTTGCAGCCAATGCAGTCTGACAGAAACAAAACCGAATCAGATGCTGCAAACTGCAGAGGCAGCACTGGAGACAACTATTAATTTGGTTTCCTGTGCTGTTATCTGGTGAGTGCAAGGTAGCTTCTGTTTTTTACTTCTGCTCATTGCTATTCCCCCTCTAATTTCTCCATTTATTTCTTCCCTGCATTCTCCTCTGAAGGTTAATTACTTATAGATAGTTAAGGATTACGGATCAACAGAAAGCAGCCCATTGATCTCTTCCCTGCCGTGCCCACCACTGCAATGTCACACTCTTTACACAGTGGGACAAAAGCCTGGTGATTATCTGTTCGTATCGATCGATTCCTCCTCTGTTTTCCCTCGCTTCTTACTCTCCTTCGCTTCCTTCGCCTCCACTCTGTCACTTTGTTCCCTCCTGCTGCCAAAAGCTCATTATTGAAAATGTGACTTTTCATAGTCTGTGCCACCATTTCTGTTGTTCTTTCTCACCCGTCTAATTTGTTTGTATTTTTTTCAGCCTCTCAAGTCTGTTGAGAGGCAGCCGAGTCAATAGCTCAAGTTAAATAGGCTGCATTGATTGGGAGAGGGATTTAGCTGTTTACCAACTGTGGAAATGGGCTAGGGCTGCGGGGGGAAAAAAAAGACACCCGGCACAGGTGTCTGCAAGTCAATGGTGACAAATGATACTCATCGAGAGACAATGCTCCTAAATGAGGGAAGGTGAGAGGCTTGGCGGTAGAAGCTGCTGATGCTGGAGGCCACGCTCCATCAGCCTTTAAGGCTGTCACATGAAGCCGAAACAGGCCTGACACATTAGGAATGATGGGAAATGTAGCAATACATTCGCTCCCCCTCTGGGACTCGAGCCTGTTCCCCCATCCTTGAGCATGTATTTCCCCGCAAGAGCTCCCCTGCAGGTGTTATTCCACATCCATGCATCCTCTTTAGCGTCTCATGACCCTTAGAGATTTCATAAGTGCTCTTCACAACTCTTGCTGTGGCTGGAGTGTAGTCACATACACCCAAGCATGCTCACAGCATAGAGCATGGGTGTTTCTCATTTCTCAGTGAAAGCTTCTAATTTGCTTTAATTTGCTAATATGCGTGTAACAGCTCATGAATAAAATGCATTACAAGCCCAACTGTAAAACCTTGTTCTGTATCTGCAATGACATGAGTAACTAAAAATCTAAGCTGGAACATCACCGTACTCCAGTATTGTTTCTCTTTATAAATTCTATATTTCTGTTTTCAGCAGTTAGCATCATTTTCTATGAGTGAGATTTAAGTTTGAAGAGAGGAAGGAGCGAAAACAAAGGAGCATGAATGCTTATGCAACCTTAATATTACAGATGTGTGTAACTCTACTTATAGTGAATTGTAAACCTCAGTGAGTCTTGTTAAAATGGTCGATGCTCATCTGCAAAAATAACGAGGTCAGTGTCTGCGTAAACTCTGAGCCAACTTCACACACAAACACACAATTTAGGACAGTTTTTTTTTTTTTAACTCGTGGCTCTCTGTGATGTCAGAGAGAAGGGATATCCCTAATATGGTCATCTCCGACTTGCAGAAGCCCTACACACCTGATGTCCAAGCATGTTTGCAAAGGTCAGCCATGCAGAAGAAAGGTGGTACAACTTGAGGTACTGCTCCAAGCCCTAGTGTAAGATAAGTAAGTATTATTTTAATCTGTGAATCATACAAAGTTTAGTCCTGTAGAGTCCTAAAATTAAGAATGTGCTCTAGTCTAAGAAGTTTGATGTGAAACCACACATATGAGCTGATCTTAACATTCTCTTGTAAGACGGAGGGCTTTAGAAAACCCCAACAAATGAATTAAGTGAGAGCTGTGAAGTCAACTGGCTGAATGTGAGACGTGATTCATTTTCTCTTCAGGGATGGCAGGTGATGTGGGTCGAAGTGCAGGTTTTTGCTTCACGCCAGATCTAATTAAGGTGTCACAAAAATGTACAGCCCTTTTTTAAAGGTGTGTCAATCAGGCGTGAAAGAGTAGAGCTGGAGGAGAAACTTTCAGGACCTAAATCCAGTTAGAGTCCAGCACAAGGGAGCTGGCTGGATACCCTTTCTGACTGTACCACAAAGGAACGACACACTCCTGTGCCTCTCTGCAGTCATGAGAATGCTTTCTCACTCATACCACGCAATCCCCCTGAACTCAAACACACTGCCATGGATAAAAGCTGTGAAGAGAGAGATGGAGACAGAAGCGATATTGACGGCCGACCAGAGCAGTTTGATAGCAGGCTCTGGAGTTGTTTAAAGTGGGAGCCTGGAGCTAGGACTCTGGCTGTCTTTGTGCACTGTGGTGTAAAGCCAGTATCGATGAACTTGACAGCAGTTTAGCCCACCTGAGATCTGCTGCTCTCTAAGGACACTTCAGACACATTCTCCTGCCATCTTTAGCCTACTTTACCCTGCCCATTCATGTTCCTCAGAGCAGGGACCTTAAAAAATGTCAGTGGAAGGATTTTCTGTTTCTCTAATCATCTGTTTGTCGATTAGTAGCAGCAAAGAGTGGGGCGATTCAAACGGCACTGAAGTGGTCCACAAATCCAGCATCTGTGGCTTATTGGGATGAATTACTGAAAGAAAGTTAGGCGTGGAAAAAGATACATTTGTTGTTGTTACTGTAAACACAAATATAGAAAGCAGGCCAAGGAGAGGCAAGATGAAAAATTGGGCCAGTTGGGCTTTTTAAGCCTGCACTGCGCATTTTGCATGTCGGCGGCTCCAAATTGCACCGTGCAGTAGTTAACCATTTGAAAAATTACAAGTATAATACCCAGCGACATCAGCAAATGGCACACAGTATGCTCATTTTTGTGTCGACCGACTCTGCTGGACTGTGATGCTTTTTAACAAAGGATGGAGGGGAACACTTCTAACTGGTGAGTACACCTTCCCCGTCCTCCTCCTTTAACCACTTACATCAGAACAAGGCAAACATGACACCAGAATTATAAGGCTACACACTGCTCTACCTGCTTTTGTTACTGGTAGAAATTACCTTTGCTGAAATAATAGTGAATTCATGCGCACAAAATGATGGTAGTACAGCTTTAAATCATGTTTCTTTGTCATTTTTCTACATATGAAGTTCATTTTGGGTACATGCTGAGATGGAGATATGCAACATCTCATTCCATAAACAAAGCCTGATTTCTTACAGAGACCTTACCGTTGATTCTTTTCACCGTTGATCTTTTTTTTTGCTTGTAAATATCTGCAACGACAACTGTGGAGGTTTGTCTTTGGGGGATCGAGTTTATAAATTCAGCATTAGATTTATTTTCCATTACTGTTGTCTGCATGCCTCTCCAAGCCAGTCAAGGATGCAACCACATGTGTCCAGATTAATCCTGCACATGTAGTGAAGACTTTAAAGGAATTTAATAAAAAGTATTATTATTTCTATTTGGCAACAATGTTGATTCTGATAGGACACAGCAACAGAGGAGGATGCTTTAACTATGGATGTTACTAGACAGCAGCCACAGTTTTTAAAACACGAGTGCTTTCAGGAAGTGACACAATTACCACAAGCATCGGATCCAAGGTTAGTTTATATAATATGAAACAGGCTCACAATGTCCTTCTAAAATCGGCTAAGTTATGACTATTATATAAGGTGCAGGGAGTATTATTGCAGGAAACTATAAATATCACAGTGAAGTTGACCTTTAACCTTTTGGAGATGCATTATATGGACAAAAGAATTAGGCCACCTACATGTTACACCTACAGGAGCTGCTGAGCTGTAGAAACCTATGCCGTGAAGCTCCCGGCGTACAGTTTTTGTGCCACAGGAGACTTGGAACACACTTATTCAGTTATCAAAGCATTTAATCGATACTCACAGAAAAAAGACTTTTGCAAATACTCTCTCTAGCTCTAAAGCTGCAGTTCTTAAATGCTTTAATAATGCAATTTACAGTTTATCAGAGAATATCTAGGATTAAAGAAGTCAGTGAGCTCTACTCTGACTCACTGTTTCACAAACCTTTGTGAAGATACATGCATGGCTTGTTTTCCTACACCTTGGGCAATGGGACTGAAAAAGACCTCAATTCAAAAATTAAGATTACATTTGATCGTAATGATGAATGAATTCTGGATTAATGGTCAAAATACCCGTCTAAGATAAATCTCAAGAATGTGACTGAGATTCATGAGAAGCGGACAGACAGACAGATCAGCGGATAACCCTAAAATATCTCCAGCGTAGTGTTGGTGATGTAATAAAAGCTTGAAAATCTACATACAGACTAGATCAGCTCGGTCCATTAGCCGTGCACATGGTCAAACTTCTCCATCTTGCGTTCCCTAACCTTCAGTAATGTTCTGATCCTTCTGTCATGATGTGCATCACCGATATGCCACAGTGCTCATCTTTCACCTTGGATGTTGGTTCAGAGGTGAATGAGGTTTCAGCGAGCACAGCCTGGCTTTTTTGCAATTTTCTCCTAAATAAAAAAAGTGCCCCTGAACATCTTTGTTCATGAGGTCCAGCTAACAAATCATGCGCCGGCTCTTGCTCAGAATTTGCAGGAACATCGGCCCATTTCTTGATGCACTGTAAATCATCTGACTGGCATTGAAGCAGCTGCAGGAGTGGGCAGCTCATTGTCCCCTTGCCTGTGTGCATGCATGTGCATTCTGGTGCATATGAACGTAACAAACAAGGACCTACTCTTAGATTCTAATTTGTTTCTTTGTTGTAGTGAATAGCTGGCACTTTTTGAATGGCTCCCATGGAAGCAGAGATGTCTTTGAATCCAGCATCTTGCAACAACTCGACTCAAAAAGTCAGATTTCTGAGTGTTGGACATTATTTGTCTCATTTATCATGACACTACTGCTGAGATCTGAATACACAGAGTTGTTCCTAAAGTCCAACAGCATCTAAAGTATTCACAGACTCAAATGGGCCACGGTGCTAATTTGGAGGTTGAAATAAAGGCAAATCTCCCCAGCGGTTTAAAATGCTTCATTAGCCTGCAAGCCTCTGTCCAACACAGTGTAAGACAGAGAGGCACAAGCAGCAGGCTGTGTTATTGTTCAGAAGCTAAAGGACAGCGCTGTGGAGGCTGATAATATTATTCCAATCTTGATGCAGTTATTGGACTGTCTGACCAAAAGTGACCTTAACATTGTACTTGCCGAGCCGCTCGACAGATTGCAGCACAGTGCGAGCGGCCGTCTGCAGATGTGTGTGACAGCTCCCAGGTGTGAGTGCACAGGGCTGTATGAATGTGTTCAGAGAAGCTGCGCACTCAGCAAAATCCTTCCCTGGATAAATAAAGATTGTTAAAGCGTTGTTTGTCTCAGTACTTACTGTAGATGCAGTTGCGGGCGCCGGTCGCAGCCACTGACGCTATTCAATTTGACATTTCAATTGCGTTTCAGGTTTATTGGATTGCAGAAAGAGATAGCGGAGAGATGTCTCAACTTGCACTTTTCAAACACATTTTCACACGCAGTGTAAAAAGTAAAAGTCAGCAGCTGAGACTCGGAGTGCATCGAAAAGCTCTCACAATGGAAGCTGCATTTACACATGCTGTCACTGCACATTTAAACCTTAAATGATTATTGATTTTAATATAATGCTATATATTCATATATATATATATTTTTAATTCTTAGTGTCTGTGAAAATTTGGCAAGATTCCAATCGTTTTATTTTTCATTTACGTTTAACATCTGAGGCCCGGCCTTGTGAGAGCTTGCAGAGTTGTCTTATTTCATGTCATCACAAGAATTCATATTAGGAGACTGTGCAGGTTTTATTACAAGAAACTCACAGACCTGTCACAGGTTTAAACGAACTTAAAACACCTGAGTTTCCTAACGTGTTTGCAGCCTGTTATAATTCTAGACAACGGGGAGTAGCAATTTTAATACATAAAAATGTTAATTTTACAGTACTCGATACAGTTATAGATCCAGAGGGTAGATTTCTAATTATTAAACTATCAATATTGAACAAAAAACTATGTATTGTTAGTATATATGGTCCAAATGTTGATGAACCCTCATTCTTCCACGGATTTTTTAGTGCACTCTCTGAACACCTCAATTGCGCACTCATTCTTGGCGGTGACCTCAACCTTGGACTAAATGAAGAAATGGATAGGCTCAACACAGCAGGAACTCAGCGCAATTGGCAGTCCACAAATATAATCAAACAGTATATGAGCGACTTTGGCCTTCGCGATGCATGGCGCTCCCTTCACCCCAACAGTAAGGAATATACTTTTTTCTCGCATGTTCATCACTCCTATTCTCGTCTGGATTATTTTTTGGTCAGCAGCTCACTGCTGAGTGACATTTCAGACACTGAGATGCCCATCCTATAGCTGTCAGTGATCATGCTCCTGTATCTTTAAAACTAATACATAAGAATAATACTACGCCAAGTAAAAACTGGAGATTTAATACATCACTGCTTAAAGATGAAGACTTTATTAAATATTTTAAAAAGGAATGGACTTCATACTTAGACTTTAATGACACTCCCGGAATATCTGCGTCTGTTCTATGGGAAGCAGGAAAAGCTGTGATGAGAGGTAAAATAATTTCTTTCTCATCACACAAAAAGAAAGAAGAAAACAAAAACATTCAGGAATTAGAAAAAACCATCAAATCACTAGAAGAAGCCTACGCGTGCGACCAAGATCAGGAAACATTGAACAAAATATGCAAAACAAAACTAGAATTAAATGAAACTATTAATAAAAAAACACAATTCCTTATACAAAGACTTCGCTTGCAGAATTTTGAACACAGTAACAAATCAGGTCGATTTCTAGCTAGCCAGTTAAAAATAAAGAAAGAAAAAAACAACTATATGTGCTGCTAAAGATTTATCAGGGAACACAATATATGACCCTGGAAGAATAAACAACATTTTTAGGGATTTCTATGAAACTTTATACTCACCACAAATAAACCCATCTAAAAATGAAATTGATCGGTTTCTTGACAACGTAAATCTCCCAAAATTACTAGACAGTCAAGCAATGGAACTGGATTCGCCACTGACACCAAGTGAGTTCCAGGAAGCCCTGATAAGTATGCCCAATAATAAGGCTCCAGGTCTAGACGGCTTCCCTGCAGAATTCTACAAAGAATTCTGGACAATTCTGGCACCAGTATTCCATGGAATGTTGCAGGAAATCGAGGAAAATGGCAGATTACCACCAAATATGAACTCTGCCAACATTAGTCTCCTGCTAAAACCAGGCAAAGACCCTTTATTTCCCTCAAGCTATCGTCCAATTTCTCTTTTAAATGTAGACCTTAAAATAATCTGCAAAGCTCTCTCAAA
Source organism: Maylandia zebra (assembly GCF_041146795.1). Classification (NCBI taxonomy): domain Eukaryota; kingdom Metazoa; phylum Chordata; class Actinopteri; order Cichliformes; family Cichlidae; genus Maylandia; species Maylandia zebra. Next base: position 17,402,604 of record NC_135186.1, read on the forward strand.
GAGATTAGAGAAAATGACCCCCCTCTTAATTCATCCTGACCAAACTGGTTTCATAAAAGGTTGGCACTCCTCAACAAACACTCGTAGATTACTTAATTTAATAGACTACTCATACAATAAAAACATTGAAACCATAATATTATCCCTAGATGCAGAAAAAGCATTTGACAGAGTTAACTGGAAATTTTTATTCGCAACTTTACACAAATTTGGTTTCGGAAACTCTTTTATAAACTGGATAAGAATATTATACAATTCCCCAACAGCTCGTATCAGAACAAATGACCAGACATCCTCCAGCTTCTATCTCCTGAGGGGCACCAGACAGGGATGCCCACTCTCCCCTTCACTTTTTGCAATTTTTATCGAACCTCTAGCAGCAGCATTTAGACAGGCTACAACAATTAAGGGCATAAAATGTAAGAACATAGAACATAAAATCAGTCTCTATGCGGATGATGTGTTGCTTTTTCTGCAAAACACACAAACCAACCTCTCTGAGGTAATTACTCTAATAAACTGGTTTTCAAGAGTTTCAGATTATTCAATTAACTGGCCAAAATCTACAGTTCTCCCCATTAACTGCTCCTTCCATAATTCTTCCTCTGCCCCACTGCAATCCGGAAATATTAAATATTTAGGTATTAATGTTTCTCCTAAGCTTTCAGACTTAACTAAATTAAATCACATCCCACTTCTAAAGAAAGTAGAAGGCGATCTGACTAGATGGAAATCTTTACCCATATCACTCATGGGAAGGGTCGTGTGGAGCAGGGAAATTATTTTACTGCTATTGTTAAATAATCATCATTATTACCATTGCATTAATAATATAATCTGCAGTATGATCATTGCTTTAACATTGTAACAGATAGCTTTAAGATGGCCTTAAGATGTTTATGATGATGTTAATTTTGTATTTCAGGTGCAGTTATGACTATTTTATACACAATGCATATCTGTGCTTATTAAAGAGTTGGAGCTCGGTCAATTAATTGGGGGTTGGAAGCTTTGTTCGGCGCGATGTCCGGACAATCTATTGTGCAAGTGACTTGGAGCCATAGAAGGAATTGCAATACATGCTTACAAAACACTTATATATCAGGTCATTTTATATTAAGGTTTTAGTAGAGGTTCTTGGTTAAAACATTTATTTAGTAGAAGACATACACATAGTCTCAGTGAGCCTCTGTCCTGGTGAAAGGTCAATTTTGAACCTTAACAGTCGCCACTATAAAAATGATGATCTTGCCAAAAATAAATTACTTATTTTTGATGATCCCTAACAAACCATCACAAGATTGGTTCAGATCTCTGGATTCATATATTTCCAAATTCCTTTGGAAAGATAAACCCCCGCGCATCAGCTTAAAAACGCTACAAAGAACCAAGGATAGAGGAGGATTAGATCTGCCTAATTTTCACCAATACTTCTTAGCCAACAGGCTTCAGTTCATCTCAGAATGGTCAAAACATACCTTCCTAGATGAACCTTGGCTAGATGTTGAACAGGCACTATGCAAGGATCTAGAGATTTCAGACCTACCATTTATTAGCTCAAACATCAAAAAACATGAATGCTTTAAAAGTATCAACATCAGCTTCTCTCTGACAGCATGGTGGGAGTATCTAAAAATAACGGAGTCTTCACTAATCCCATGCAAACGTACACCTATCTGGAATAACCCTGACATATTACAAAACAATAATATGATTAACTTCCCAGAATGGAGTTGTAAAGGAATTAAATACTTAGAACATATATTGGAGGGAACAGAATTGATCCCATTCGACAGACTAGTTGCACAATATGGGATCAACAAGAAAATTTTTTTAGAATATCAACAAATTAAATCCATAATAAAAAAGAAATTTAACCTCAGTCAAGTTGAATTACAAATACCACCAAGTGCGGCACATTTCCTTACTCTTAAATCCCCCAAATTATTATCTAAAATATATAGAACATTCTCTAAATTAGATGAATCAATATCCCTTCCTATTGCAAAGTGGGAAGCAGATTTATCAGTCAGTTTAGACCAAAACTTCTGGTCTCAGGTATGCTTAAAAACTTTTAAATTGATTAAAAATCCCAGTCTGCAATTAATACAATACAAAATACTACATAGAGTGCACTATACAGGTCATCGGATGTTCAAGATGGGCTTTACATCTTCCAACAACTGCTCACACTGTCAAAACAATACACCAGACAATTACATTCACGCTCTTTGGTTCTGTCCACCAGTGCAGAAGTTTTGGCACGAGATATGTGAAGACTTATCAAAGTGTCTGAAATGTAACATTCCAACTTCCCCCTTAGTGTGTTTGTTGGGCAGCTTAGATAATGTCACCTCAGAAAACAATTTAGCCCATATGGTTTTCACTGCCCTATGCATAGCCAAGAAAACTGTCCTCATGAACTGGAAAAATAAAAACAATCTTAATTCTAACCAATATAGAAATTATCTATTAGATTACATTAGTTTTGATACAGCCTCTGCCACCACATCAGATCAATTGCTCTGGGCTCCTTTGATCGGCTCCATCACCTAGTGGGGGTGGGGGGTCATAGTTTGGTCCCGCCTTCAATGTTGTGATTGGTGTGGGGGCAGGGACAGGCTTAGAGCGTCGGGGGGTTCCCCGGAGGCATCTTCCTTGGGGGGCTCAACCCGGGGTAGCGGTCATGTCCGGTTGGGGGCCTTTTTCTGACCATTTCCTCGTGGCTGCGTGCAGCGGGGCTAGGGGAGGGTCTGTGGTGATGGACGTGGGTTACTGACCTGGTAGCCTGTCTGCCCCTGGGTGGGTCCGGGATGGGCGTGAGGGTCTGGGGGCGCTCCATCTCTGGGCCGGGGCCCTGGCTGGGCCTCGGGGCCTTGGGTCCTGGTTTGTGTGTTGCCGGGGTTGTGGGCGGGTGGGTGCATGGGAGCCCATCCCTGGCGCAGGGTGCCGCCGGCGTGTCGAGTCGCCTGTGGGGCTCTTCAACCGGTGGGGGAGATTGTTACACCTTGCAGGAGCTTTCTTCCCCTCAGGAACTCTCTGCAGGAGGGGGAGATACAGGAGAGGTGGAGGAAGATCTCAGCCTGGGCGTCTATTGTCTCATGTAGTCTGGAAGATGAGTGGATGGTGGGGTGGGTGCAGTTTTCTCTGTGGTGGGGTTGGGTGGACTGTCCCGGGCTCTGTGAGGCCGGGGGGCGCTGCTGCGCTGGGCCCCGGTCTGGATGGGCCTGGGCCCCCCTTTCCCTGGCGGGTCGCGGAGTGTGGGAGTGCCTACTGGGGTCAGCGGGGGAGCTGGCCCCAGGGAGGGGTCACCTGCCCCTCCCTTCCTTCCCTCCCCATCTCCAGCTGCCTCCCTCCTCCTGCTCCACCACAACCACCCACACATGCAGGGCCTTGGAGTAGGGGTATGTCACCAGGATGCAGAGGAGGCTACCCCCCCCTCTGTCCCCTTCTGGCTGCCTCTGCCTCAATTTTATCCCACAACTTAGACATTCACATTACTCACACCCTCATTACACATACATATAGGATCTTGGGGGTGGGCACGATACACGGAGTCCAAGTTACCATCAGGGTGTACGCCTCACCCCTGGCGTCGTTGCCCACCTCTCAATTTTAAATACATGTAGACATTGAGGGCTAGCAGGAGGGACTATGCGCTTACCTGCTGCTCTCTGGCAGGTAGCTCTATGCCCTCCTGGGTTTTAATTGCACCTTAGAACACACATGCATCAACACTACAATGAGCGGGTGGAGGGAGGTTTGGAGTCTTCTCTCACCCCCATTCTCTGCGGCCTACTGGAGCGGGGGGGCTAGGAGGAGTGGGCCATCCGACTGCAGTCTGGGGTGTGGGGCCTCCCTGCTGCTGCGGAGTCGGGGCGGTCTGCCTCTCCCCACCGCAGGGAAAAGGGTAACACCACCTGGGTCTGGGTGCAGTTCCCCCCTCCAGGGGCAAGGGTACCTAGACCCGGTTAGTAGAGTACGCTTGGGGAGTGTGATCGTGTATACAGCGTCCCTTTATGTCTGTCTCCACGTCGGTTGAGTGTGAAGTACATATGAGAGCATGAGGGTGGGAATGGATGTTTGTGTCTGTGTGTGCCTGTATGTCTGTGTCTATATGTCAGGTTGGGTATCAGACGTCACCTCTCTGGGGACATCTCGGGCCCTCCAAGGTTTGGAGGCCTATCTCCACCCACCACCACTTCCCCTGCCGGTGGCGGACTCCCTCAGGTATCGGTGCGTTGGTGGTTCTTTGTATCTGGGGGTGGGTGTCCGGGTACACACCGGCTCACTCCTTGGCGGCCGCTTATTGGGGCTCGCTCGGGCCACTTTGGAGGTGGGGTGCCCCCGGCCTCTCGGCCTGGGGCTCGGTCACTCAGGCACAGCTGGCTGCCGGCGGAGCTCACGGGCGCGTCACTGCAACTCCCCCTGGCTTCTGCTCCGCGGCTGCTGAATGAGCTCTCATCTGGGACTCTCCTTAGCTCTTACTGGGACAGTGGCGCGGCTGCCCCTCTGTGGGTCTTCCTTGGTCTCTTGTGTTCTGGGTGCCTCTGGATGTCTGGAGTTTTGATCTCCTCCATACCTGCTTGATACCATAGAGGACAGGGCTGTGGCTCCCCACACTCTCTAGCAGATCATTACATGGAGAAACCTTTGGAATGCAAGCATGCTGATCCACACAGGTATGCACACAGGTGTACACATGGGTATTCACAGATGCGGACTACAGCTTTCTTGGCTGCTGCCTCAAAGCACACTGTGCGCTGTCTATCTTGCGTGCTGCACAATATCGTTTATTATTTAGTAACTATTGATATCTATGACTAGCTAGTTTATTGTGATGGTGCTTTTTTTTTTATTATTATTATGTTGCTCTTTGTTGTTTGCTGTCTCCCCTGTTTTTTTTGTTTTTCTTTCTCTCCATACAGGTGACCCAGGAGTTTGTTTTTTGTTTTTTTTTTTCTCTCTTCCCCCCCTTCTCACCGTCTCTTCTCCCCTTTGGTTTTCTTTCTTCCTCTCCCCCTCTTTCTTTCATTCTTTCCCCCTGTCCTATTAAAAAAAAAAAAAAAAAAAGGATGACAAAGGATGAACTGAAGCTCCGCCATCACGTGATGTCACATGCTGCTGTTTCTGATGTCACTTCCAAAAAAAAAAAAAAAAAAAAAAAAAAAAAAAAAAAAAAAAGGAGACTGTGCAGGTAGGTGGAGTTGCTGTCTCACCTCTAGAGGAACGCTGTGATCAGAAGTGCTTCCTGATGTTTTTTAATCTGCTGCAAATGTTCATTTCAGAAAGAGAAGATTGTTGGACAGAAGTGGCTGCACCTGAGCAGCAGCATGGCTCTGCCACTCGCTGGCATCCCGATGATGCTATTAATGGCCATAATGTGTGCCAAGGAATCACTGCCCTCGCCATTACACTCTGTCTACCAGCTTGTATCTCTGATACTGAGCCACCAGCTTGCTGCAGCATGCTTTTAACTCTGGTGGGCCAAGCCAAACCTTCGCCTTTTTCCTCTTCCAGTTTTAAATTACAGTTTAACTGAGGCCAAGACTATTTTTCCCCCCATGGAGAAGCAGCAGCACCTCAGATTAAGTGCCTTGCTCATTGGCATTTGAGTAGATTTAAGGAAGAACAAGAAAACGCTGCTTTTCCACACTCCAAGTGCAAATTTATCGCACTCCTTAAACGTAATAAACCCGAAGCACCTCAATGCCCATCCCTGCCAAACAGGTGGTGGTATATGCTCGGTGGTGATGTAACTGCTTGTGAGTGGGACAGTGTCCTTTGACTGCGGCGAGATTAGTTTGTGGCAAAATGAGACTTTCATTCTGAGATGACCGAACTGCTTCCCCAGGCTTGCGTTTCATATTCAAAGACATCTGCAGCACCTGATATTAGGAGATGAAACCTTTGTCATCTTAACAATGATTCATTTGTGTGCTCAGAAAAAGCGACTGTATCCATGAAAATGCAGCAGCACAAATGCTTACTCCATCACAACATAGTTCCCAAGTGTGTGAAAGAACCACAAAACACAGTGGTAACACCATGTAACAAGGCCCTGTTTTCAATACTGCCAACAGACAAGTTTCCATCTGAATTTAAAAGCAAATTTTTTACTACATTTCCAGAACACTGGCAAATAGAAAATGCACCTGAATGCCAGTTTCTACCATTGCTGTGTTAACATTTTGCCAAACTGAGATAAACAGTGGTGCTAGTTATTCACTCTGTTGCCACTTACCTATTACCACATTGTGGAAAAATGTGTAAAAGGGGATTTTTAATAGGAAGAAAGTTTCCATCGTGCTCTATTATTTTTGTCTGTTGACTCGCCGAAATTGTCTATACTGTAGTTGCCCTTTCTGCCAGTTAGTAAACACCAGAAGATTCTCTGATCTTTAGATGAGGGAGCTGCCTGGGAGTGCAGGATGCATGACAACCACTCACTCCCTGTGAATTCTCATGGACCAGTACCTTCTCACATGGGTGCAATGAGACATTACTAAGAGTTTATATGAGGAGAGTGGCAGGTTAAATACTTTCAGATGACTGAGTCATAACTCTGCATTCTCACATCCATCTCTGCAGGGTAATGTCTTTGTGAGTTCATTGAAGCTCTGGGCTTCAACGAACATTTAAATCACAAAATTCTTTGTCTCCTCTCGTCCTCTTCAGTATTGGAAATCTCCTTGATGTTTTCAGAAACACTTTATAATGCAGCCTGTGACAAAGGGGGCAATGTCCCTGTAATTAAATGGAATTTAATGAAAAGGTAAGAAGTTGGTTTTTACATGAAACAAGGAAATTATTATGCTGTAAGTCATTTTAATTAATGCATGATTAATTTTAAGTGTTGCATAACTTCAGATATTTTGCAGGAAAGAGACAAACAATTATTTTAGTACTGCATGAGCAAAGTGTAAATACATGCTTTTTTTTTTTTTTTTTAATTATGAAGTGGCTCAACCTTGCCTAACTTTTGTGTATTTTACAGGAAGGGGATACTCTTTTTGAAAGTTATGTTTGAATAGTGACTGTGAAAGAAAAACACTTGGATCCATCATCATAAGGTCACACAGGTCAGAACATTTTGATGGTAGTTATTTTTTCGTGTAAGTTGGTAAATGAGAACAATCTGTATCACCTTTATATTAGTAAAATAAAAGAACAATTGAAAAATAGAACATCCATTATAAACATTAACATAATGCATTAAATGAAATATAGAAATCACACATTAAATAAAGATGAAAAAACATGCAGACCTATACTGATAAAATAAAAGGCAAGATGAAACCACCCCATAATACAGGCCTCACCCCAAAAAGTACAGTGTATTTATGATGTAATATGGGGAAATATAGTTCCTTTACAGGATAATTATTTCTTTGTTTCCTGTAAATATTATTTATTCTAGTGTACATCTCTTTAAGTATTTGCAGGTAAATATAATCACACTGTAATTTCAAATAAAATACAGTCAAATTAAATTGAATTACAGAGAAATTACAAGCTTAGCTGCGACCTGTATTATAATATAGTGCAGTGTTATCTCATTTTCCTGCATTTCCTGCATGTGGGACTGAACCTAGTTCTGTTGATCCTGTGGGGATTACTATTATTTCCCATTCAGCAGAGAATGAATGTACGAGACAAGATGATAAAATACAAGTAGAATCATTTTAAATTGAGTTTAGGTCAGCACTGAGCTGAGGTCAGCGCTTTTGTGGCAGCTCGCAACAGATCCGTGGTACAAATTCACATCAGATGTTGAACTCGATATAAATTTACTGAGCCTTAGAAAGAGAATCTATCGATCAGATTGTTTCCACTTAAAACAAAGTGATGTTCAGCACTTTGTTCATCGTGAATCCACTGTACTCTCATCATTTCATTCACTTTAGCTGGTTAGATACACCACTGTCTGTTGTCTGGTCATTCAGAGCTGCCAGCATAGGGATGCTTTTGTTTCCACACTATTTTTTTAAGGATGTGTGAAAATCTCAGGAGGGTAGCGTGACTCTCTCGTATTACCGGGCGAATGCACTTCACTGACACAGAAAGCACCTGCATGCTGTCTGGTATGTATCGAGCTTTAAGTCATGCGATTGCCTTTGTGGAAGCACCTGATAAAGTGGGCCCTGAGCCACTTTAGATTAGCCACTGTGCAGCATTAAATGAGCAGGCATGGTTGTCACCTAAAGAACTAAAAGCCCAGACTGGATGCCAGTGATGTTAGAAACAGCCTTCATGTCTGATTGTTGAATTGCCCCGAGCCCTTCGCAGCCGTGTACCCAATCATTCAGCCTAAGTAACTTGTTGACGTGGGACTGTCCTCCAGCTGTCTGGGCGGGCCATCCTCTTGTCTCCCTGCTCAGATTTACTCTCCACAGGGAATAGCTATTACATCTCCTGTTATTATTTGCCATAAAAATGCGCTGAATGGCGACCAACTCTGAGGTGCTATAAAAAGCAGCGGTGTGTGAGATGGCGTCTGCACGTCATCAATCAGACACAGTGGTGAAACATTGGGCCTCTCCGCTGGGTAGTGGAAATTGATTTTTCTGTAAGTCTCAACGATTAGGGTGTGAAAAAAGGGAGTGAAGGTGGAATGGGGATGACGGGATGAGATGGGATGGGGACGCTGTAAGAAAATGGAGAGGAAGCTAATGTTTTCAACTGTTGATTGTTTTTTTTGTTTTGTTTTGTTCTTAAACCTTCAATCATTCTCGGCCTTGCTCTGAGGGGGTTCTGCACCCATCCCAAACAGCAAAGGGCAGAACTTCCAGCTCAGCTTGAAATGCGAACTAAAGCATTCAATAACAAAGATCGAAGTCGATGAATAAACCTTTTTCACTGCGGACATTTTTATGTTGTAGCAGGAAGAGCACTGGTGTAATTAACAACCATAACAAAAGCCGCAGTCTGGCGAGGTGCTCCATTTCTAGGACCCTGGTTTAGTACGCAATGCCTCACTGTCATAACTTACTGGAAGCATCCAGTTCCACTTATGATTTTCCTGCCATGGCAAAGGAGAATGCCAGGCTGTAGGGTATTCAACAAGAAATATTTATACTATTACTACTATATTGACTGAAAATCTGGTGCAGCCGTTATTGTAGCAGTCTGATATTCCTCTCCAGTTCTCCTCGAAAAGAGTAAGAACCAGCAATGAACCAAGCCTGTCAATCTTTTAGCTCTTTTGCGCCTTGCAGCTCTGTTTTACAAAAAGCATTAAAAATAAAATAGGTTTCCACTGAATGAAATTCTCCTTCATTATCAACAACACAAGCACCTTTTGCAGACACATACAGTTATTTTAAATACATGTACGACAAATGTGTATTCATGGGTGGCCAAACGTAGTTACCGACAAAAGCTTAGTTCAGGCCTGTTTAAAGAGCAGTTGCTAAAAAGAAAAGTATCAGTTATGAATTTAAGAGTTTTTGTTTACTACGCAGGCCCAGTTTGATATACAGACCCTGGAATGTATTGAGACAAACACGTTAGTTTTCCACCATCTGTAATCCCTTCCTTCATTTACTCACTCACTTTTCCACACAGTACTGTACATTATAATTAACCTCATAATTAACCTTATAGAAAGCGTATAATTGAAATTTTTTGACACTGTTTTCGTCAATTGTTGACATGGACAATTCTTTCTTTGCACTGCGAATAGTTTTATGACACTGTGTGCACGCAGACAGAACACAATTAATTCATGCTCGCAAAGGGCTCTCCACTGTGTATGAAGGTGCCCTCCTTGTTATGTCCGTCTGCTAGCACCAACCCCAAAATGACTAAACTTATATTGTATAATAAATTGAATTCTAACTTGAATGCTTTGGGTATTTTGACTTTATTGCAGAGTGCGAGGAATTTCAAGTTGTCTCACTGGGGTCCATAAAATGATAGCTATGGTTTTATTAACCTTATTTATTAGATAAAATGTTTCTTTAAAGTGTCGGCAGACTCTCGTCTGTGATCTGTGCAGTGTTTGTGGCTCTTGCTGGTTGTTCTAGAATCTAGATACAAAGAAACGTTCCCTCAGCAGGGTAAGTCTAGTGGTTAGAGCTTAAAAATGATCCACCAGCTGGTACATTAAGAAATGAGTTTTGATAACCAAAATGCTTCTTGGGGATGGCCAGATATCAGGAAAAGTTTGCGAGGAAGATAGTTAGCAGGTGCTTTCAATCTCCTTTCCCTCAGCCGTTTGTAAATTGATTAAAATCCTAACTTCATCGTAAAGTCTGATCTCGATGTCTTTACATGAGCGTCAAGGAAACAGCCATAGGCATAGAAAATAAGTAATAGGATTTTTTTTTCTGACACAGTTGTAGAGTTAGCATCTGTTTGCCTCCCTTAGCCCAGAAAGGTTTGACTCACCAGAAGACACTACACCTCAAACAGAAGAACTGAGGAGTGGAGGCAAAGAAAGAAAACTTAAAGCACTTTTATGTATAATTCAGGCTTTCAAGGATCTTTGAGCCTGGAAAATTATGATTCACAAGACGAACACACATGCGCACACACTCCCACACCCTGCGTTTGCAACAGAAGTGTAGCTGTGTCCACTCCATCCAGCTTCCTGGCCTTATCTTCAATTCATTCACCATGCATCATCCATACACATAACTGCACGGTAAGCCATGATTCAGTGAACTATTCTTATCACAGCCCCGGCGCGGTGATGTTCTGAGGCATGCTGGTGCAGTGACCCCCCTCGCCTGTGTCTACAATAAGCATAACCATATCTGACAAGGCCAGAGCTATTGAAAGAGGGGGGTGTAGGGGTGTGTGGGCTGGTGTGGAGGGGAATATCGCCTCCTTGTGATAGCTTTCCACCCTTCTGTTCTCCTGGCTTAATTCCAAGAGTACTCTGTGGCCTAAACCACCTCCTTCTTGAAACGTAGCTGATTTTTTTGGGGTCTTAATACTGTTCGCTAAACCGTTTCTTTTTACCCCCGTTGTTTGCGTCCCAGCGTGTTTAGCATCAACAGGCAGAAGAGTAAACAATAGGTCCTCCAGTAGCTTCAGTTAAGAAGGACGCGAATCCTGCAGAGATGAGTAAAGCTAGGAACTGGATGAATGTTACAGATATAAGCCCACCATTTGTTCTCTGCATTCCTGGGTGAATACTTAGGAATGGTAGGAGTGTTGGTAACAGGAGCCACACACACACACACACACACACACTTGACTGAATTTCATTTACTACCCACACACTGCTTTTTTTTAGTCAGTCTTGTGTCTGCAGAAATAATGTGCATGTGCCCATTATCTCAAGAAGGGGCTGCTAGAGCGTGAGGGGGCATCTTTCGCCTGACTGACTTTCATTTACAAAGTGGCGATGTTACTTTTGTGTGGGGAAATGAGATAGCACTGCAGTAGACAGTAGGCTACATTATCCCGGGCTGGGCGCACATCCTGCTCTCTTTCCCCTCCCTCTCCCTTTATCAGCTGCTTTTTCTTACATTGTTCATCAGCCCCCGAGACACAAAAAAAGCACGTCTCCTAGGATCAATTAGTCACTTCCAGGGAGTTGTGGAGCGGAGAGGGAGCTGAGGAGACAAAAGCCACGACCATGTTGGCGTCGTGGCGAGGTGATAAAGTGACATGGTTTTCCTTCCAGGCCATTAGTGTGACAAGCAGTTCTTGTCCGGTAAAGGTGGACCTGACAGCAGAGTGGTGCCCCGCCACGACATGAAGAGAGCTCTCAAAAGAGCACTTGCTTTCTTTGACACACTTTTTATCCCCCCGTATCTGTGCTCCTCTCTCTCTCCAGCTGTTTTCATGCCTAGTCTCTCTCTTTCTGCCTTCTTTTTTTTCAAACTCCATCTCTGTCCTCTCCCCGGAGCTTTTTTCCTTCTCGGTCTCTTCCTCCATCCCCCTCACTTTCTTAAAAGCTGTCTCTTTCTAAAGCTCCAAAGTCCTCCCCTCGCCCCTCCAAAATTCATTTCTTTCATCTTGGACTCTGTCACAGCTTCCTCGCCATACCTCTAGTCTTCACCTTTTCAAAATATCTTTCTAGCTTTGAATATATAACCCACCTCAAGTCTTTGTTTTTTGTCAACATTTTCCCTCCAGCTACACCTCTTGGGCTCACTCTCTTCTTAAGGCGATCGAAGGTGACACCGGCAATGCAAAAACAGTGAGCTGGCACAGAGTCACAGCAGGACACAGGCCCAACAAAACACAGGAGAGTAAACAGGGACTATTTTTAGGCTGCTGTGGCCTGTCCTTAAGCCAAAAGCAGTGTGCTTATAAAATCAAGATATCAAAGAGCCAGATTTGTTATGCTGGGGTTGTTAAAGAGCCATGGGACAGAGTCTGGAAACCATTTTCATTATGTGTAAATGTCAGGTGCTAAGACCACCAACGGAAGAAACATGATAACCATTGACATTCGGCTATTAAGCTAATGAATACTAAAAATCACTTATCCTAGGCAATCAAAAAAACATTTTGAGCATATTAAATTACACTCACGCTCAGTGATGTACATAAAGGGAATTTTGCTTATTAAAGTATCCCATCTCTAGAAGTAGTATTAAGGTTCAGGCTCTGTACTAAACAGCTGACTAGCTTGCGTACATAACAGAGGATCTGCAACTTAAGTAGATTTAAAGATTAGATGCAGACCGATGGCGTACCTTCAGGGCAAGCAAGGCAAGCAGTGCTTGTCCAGTAAAATCTAAAAATAGACATCAATTAAAATCTACCAAAGTGAAAGTGATCTCTCTCCCTGCTTCTGTTCTTAAGCTTCTTGACTATTTCCATACAGCATGTGAAATGCTGCCATCTTGTGGCGGCCCCTAAGTAATGTCTCTGGAAGCAGGCTTAACTCTGCTTGAATTGGGACCCACTGGACTCAGTATAGTGCCAGAGTTTTCATGGGTTGTACATACCCTGTTAACAATGGCTTGAGCTTGTCAAAGTGAGAGGCCAGCAGGATAAACATCTGTTTGTTGATGGAAATTGATGAAACACAACCAACTCTGGTTTCACTGTTTTGAGATCAGTTCCCATCTGCAGTCTGTGTGGAAAGTCACCGCACGCCACTGGTAAAGATCACAGCTAAAAGAAAGCAGTCATTGTATGTAGCTATCGAGAAACCTTCCATCTAAACCTTAAACAGCTAGCTTAACATTGTGCTCGCCTTCCAGTCATTAGGCAGCAGGAAAACCAGATAAATTCTAATTTTGTCGTAGTTGTTTACAAGTGACATACTAAGTAACACTGGAATTTAAAACAAAAAAGCAATGTGCACCCTTATAAAAATATCTGTTGACCTTGCTATACAACCCCATCACAGTAAAGCACCGTGTAGCAAATGTGTTTTGTTGGTGTGTATGTTTGAGCTACTAAAACTGTCTAGATCAAACTGTGAGTTTCTGCTCGACTGCAATTCTATCACTAGAGTTAAAAAAGTCTATTCACCCTTTTAAATGTTCTTTATTTGTGTTGCATCAGTCAGTGGGAGACATCAGTGGATGTGAAAAGTATACATGTATGCATGGGCAGGCTTTATTTGCGATGGCCCATCACACACTTATTCCCAATTGGTGAAATTGGTTGAACAAGGAACAAATCTTGTAACTTGTTAACTCTGCTTGGCATGTTCACCTCGCTGAATAAAAACTCTGTTATTTCTGCTTTTATGGGAGTTATTTAGCACGTAACTATTCCATGCCCGGGGCATTGATTATCACAATGTGTGAAGTAAATGGAAAGAAGAAGGAGTGACACACAAACGCTGCCCCTACCCTGTCTGTCTCCTTTTATCAGCCTCACTTCGTGGACGTCCACCGTCGAGTTTGACCCTGTCACCCTTCCTCCTCCAAAGAGGCACATAAAATGACCTGCTAAAGGTACAATTACATCACCATTACTCTGACATCTAGTTTTTCCTCCTCTGTCTCAGCATTTATCACTTACCCCACTACATTAGAGTGGAAAATCACAGTCAGCATTTACATATTTAAACTTTTCCCTGCAAAACAACTGTATGCATGCATGCTAGCAGTGATGCTTTAAGAACTGCTACTTTCATCAGAGCTGAAACATCTCATCAGTTATTTGGGTAACACAGAAAGTAAAAGGCATTCGTGACTAACAGAGAATGGGTTTTCTCCCTCTGACTTTTATCTCAACAGCTACATGGATTCCAGTGTACTGGAACATTTATTGAATCTTTTCCAGCCATTATCTAAGAATGTGGGTGGTGTTCTTACAGATCATAACGTCAAACTCTGCAAGACTTTGGTAAATTGTTAACATTCTCATTAGTCTCTGCTCAATTTTTATGTTAACTGATATGCTAATGCAATGCTAAGCTGTCTATGGTAAACAAATTATAGCTTCCTGCAAAACATAGCTATGTTGATGTTTTTGCTGTAAGCACCTCAGCATTTCTGATATTTAAATATAAATTTCTGTAGCTTTAAGGGCCAGGAACCTTTAAGGAATTAAAATTAGGGGTTCATCAATAAAGTGATGTGGTTTGGTGTCTTTATTGATACATACTGAGGTTCCGGGTTTTTCTAAGGGTAGCCCTAGTAAACTGTATACTCGCCCTCATTACATCTAAAGCACACCCAGTCATTTTGTTCTGGAAGCAGGCCTGAAATATGACACAAACTGCTCACTCCAGAAAAGAGAAACAAGGGTTACCCCTGGTAGGCATACAAGGGTATTACAAGGGAAGCATTAAAGTTCAAATATTGGTAAATAACCACCTATAGCTTTAAAATGAAGCCGATGCACCTTAAAAGATAATACCACTGAAGGTCCCAAGGGTGCTAGTTCCAAAATCTCTTGTAATCCATTCAGAAAAGTATCAGCTTCTCTCATGAAATACTTATATATTAAAATAATATTGTCATTATCTATCATGCTGAGCACATTGCTGCAGTGGTCTGAAGCTAATTCTTTATGCTTTAGCTGTGTTCTCCAATCAAGTGTCACTCCTGTTTCATTCTATTTTACATGTTTGGAAAGCTGCAGTTGTCCCGATCCTGGGACTTTTGACCCAGCGTTTTGAGTTTTAGTTTATGTTTAAGCCCTTCGGGTTTTCTAAGTTCATTTTTTTTTTAATCATGCCTAGGTTGTTCTAGTTCTTTGTTATTAGATTCCCCTTGTGTCTTCCACCCCTGTTAAGTCTCCCTTGCCCTTCATGTGTTTCATGTCTGTGTCTTACGTTGTCAAGTTCAGGTTGTCATGTCTGCGTCTCATTATGTTTCCTGTTTTATTTTGAAGGGGACCTGTGTGCCTATGTTCAATGTTTTTAGTTTTACTCTCCTCTTGTGATGTCATTATGTTCATGTGTGTCAGCTGTTTCCCCATGTGGTTCCGTTTCCCTCATTAGCCTCCTGTGTGTATTTGGTCTGTGTTGTTCCCATGCCAAGTCCTGCGTTCAGGTTTTCATATGTATATGCTCATCATCGCCATGTTTAGAGTTTTGTTTGTTTTTCTGTTTGCCAGGGTTTTTCATAGTTCGTGCTTCCTTTCTAGTTTACCCAGTTTACGTTATTGCTTAGGTTGCATTGTTTTTGCCCTTTTATTTTGTACTGTTCTGTCTGCCTTAATAAACAGCTCATCATCAGTTAAGTTTGAGTTTTAGAATGTCTGCACCTGGGTCCACTCTTCAAACTCCACGCAGTTTGCCTCGGCAAACTGTGACAGCAATGTTTTTATACAGCATCTGTACTGTCTATGGGCCAGAAACCTTTTGCATGATCTGATCCTCCAATGAACAATTCAGGTCTACCTTTGCAATTTAAAACTTTAGCTCTTAAGGCTCTTAATACAAGCTGTTCAGCTGCAGTAGAAAGGAGGATCTCCTGAAGATGCGGACACACAACAAAGTGCTCCAGAGGGCAACTCAAGCCTGTGTAAGCTGCTTACATTTGTAGCTGTTTATTGGCTCCTATAAAAGAAAAAATATGTTATTGTTGGTATTATAAAACTCCTGAGAACTTCACGCTTTTTACTGACAGAATATTCCCCACAATAAAGCATGCAACAACACCAATGGCAAATTCTGCTGCTAACCTCTTTTTACTATTACCCAATACAGTACATACACACACATATACACTCTGTCTCCTCCGCCCCCTTTACGCTGCTGTGACAGCTTTGTCACAAAGATGAATTCATCGTCAGCACTGCAGCCAAAACAAGTAATTTGATTGCCCCAACCACAAATTAAGTTAGTGTGATTCAATTTTCGATTTGGGCTTCTCCTGCAGCCATACATCAAGGGAGACATATTTCATTACACAGCAAAACCACAGGCGAGCAAGCAGTGGTGGTCCACACCCTCCATAGGAAGACATCATGGGAGCATTATGGCATTTACTCGATACCTCTGCAGGTCCAGTCAGGTCGGTGCTGGCACCGGTGCCATTGGCAGGCTTGTTATCCACTGGGCTACACATTCACATACTGAACTGTCAGTGCATTTAGTTTGTTTAGGAAGCTGTGATCAAACCGGGACATCGTGCTCTTAGGCCAGCCTGCACAAAGGAGAACTGGTGCAGAGTTGTATCTTTTGAATTCACCTGAAGACTGAGAACTAAGGCCAGGTGAGTAAATATGTGAAATCACCTGGCTGGATGACACTTTGCCAAATCTTGCTTCAGAAGGCTTCTCGCCTTATCCCCTTATTAGGATTCTGATGCAATCACAGCATCCCCTACTTTCTCACCTTCCCATCCTACGCCTTTCTTTAACCTACTCCTCTGGATTTTTCCCGAGCTCTCGTCTAGTAAATGGGTTTGAAGACAGAGTGCTCAATCAGTGACTACTACCGCCTCCTCCTCCTTCGTCCCTTTCCACCCTCCCCTTCCTCACAATGGAGCCAAGATCTTTCTAATTAAACCGCAGGCTGTTCTTTCTGTGTAACCAGCGTTTGAAAGCTGTGAAGTGAATATGCAGCACTTGTCTATTAATACAAATGAATAACACTGATGTGGTGGTAAAATATGCGCCCATTTTTTTTTATTTTTGAAAAAAAAAAATTATCGACAGTATTTTAGATCGTTGTAGATTGTTGTATTTCACTAATTATCTAGCTCTTATATTCATGAAGTACAAAAAGTACCTTTAAAGTAATGAGCCATGATCAAGTGCTCAGACAATTTGAAATAAAAGCATTAGGAGATTGCTGCATTGTCCATTCCAAAAATTCGCTCAGTGAGCACGGTGTTGTGGGATGCAAGAGAAACTTTGTTGGCATATAACTTTTATTGTTGTGCAGCGCATTGTCTTTTCATGTCATTTGCTTGGTGACTGATTTTTCTTGACTGAAATGCAAAAATCTGTTGCATATATTTATTTTTTTATTTTTAATTTGAACTGAATGTTTGCTTTGTATCTTTTGATATTACAGGGTCGGTTGCATTGCATCTACACGGTGTCACCTAGTCCACTGGTCCATCAATATAGTTGAAGTGTGCAAACAGAATTTCACAGGAATTGGAAAGAATCCAGATTTTTGACCCTTGGATTTAATCTTTGGTTTCTGCTGATGGTGGAGTTTTTCTGGTCTCATCAGGTTGTGAACAGGTCAGCACCTTTCACTCCAGAGACATTTTTTTTTACCAAGGTGAAGGCTTTTACTCGAACCAAGGCCTTCCTAGAATCTTTACAAGAGTCCATAAGGGGAACGGCAACAACTGCAGGGTTAAACCACAAGACTGCTGATGTCAACACTCGTGTGTTCTCTTATGCTCTATCTGTGAACAGTGCTTGGACTTCAGAATCGGTTGATGTGAATTTGAAGGAAAAAGGAAAAAAATGCACGTAATCTCAGATATTTCTTAAGATATGACCTGCAATGTACTCACATTGCATTTACTAATAAAATATTGTGTTATGTAATATGTATTATAGATGAACAATTACTGTTTCAGAAGTGCCAGCCCCAGCCAATGAGCCAAAACTTGATTTTCAACAGGAAATAAAAGTTAGGAACTGTTATGACTATTTATTGTGCTGATCACATAACATAGTGCTACACACTTAGTGTTAGAGGAAATGAAACAAAAGCTTTTCCTTTATGCCAAAAAGAACAGAAACACACATTTTTTTATATCCTTGGGGGACTTGTGATCGCCATTCTCTGTGACGTTTCAAAATAGAAATTTCAGTTTTTATGTCACAGTGTCACAGTTATGATTAGAATGTTTCTTTTTTTATGATGCGTGACTTTTATGTGTGGCCACAGATCTTGGTAACCAACAGTGTCAGACAAAGCTGCAAAATAACTATTTGTTTCCAGCATAACTTTTAAACATTTAAAGGTTGCTTCCTGGGTTACCTCTCGCTGGAGGCATTGTAGGAATGTCCACCTTTGAGGTAAGTCCTAGCACAAACAGATCTTGCTGAAGGAATCTGTGCGTCCCCTCTGATCTGGAAACTCTTCAGGGTATTCCTAAAGAACTTCTGACTTATGTGTATATCCATCCATCCATCCATTTCAGGGTAGTGGGGGCCTATCCCAGATACCATGGGGCAAGTGGCAGGATACACCCTGGCCAGGTCACCAGCCTGTTACAGGGCTCTGAGTTCATTAGCCAGTGAAATTTATAAATTTGTGTATAGTAAGTGGGCTTTATCTCTTCTGGGTTCTGCAACACCTTGGGAAATTAAACAGAGGAATAAATTAGCTCTGTGGTCTCTGCCTTTCTCTGCTTTGTGGTGTCTCCCTCAAGGGAGGCTCAGTCTCAAGGAAGACTGAGCCCCATGGAAACAGCTCTCTTGGGACCCTGAAATAGTGCATATCCATAATTCCTGGCAAAACCCTACTTCATGTAGGGCCCCTGAAAATGTGGAAAAACATTCCCTGGAGGATATTTATGTGTTAGATATAAAGATGTGAATCACAACTTTAAAGAAAATCCAAATAGCACAGACGTTTGGAAACGACTTAACATGCCCTAGAAAAAGGTGTCCTCTGTCTGCCGAGTCTATCAATTCACATTTTCCTTTTTACCCTCCACAATTGAAATGATCCCTCATGGCGTTGTCTTCAAGGCTGACTGCTCAGGTATAGTGGTGATATTGTGCCTGTTATGTGACGCAGGTTTCATTTGTGCACTGTGCAGGACAAAGAAGTACTTCAGAGACAGAAAAAGGATGAGCGAGAGGGAAGCAGTGACAGAAATGCCCACCAACCATGGAGCGTTTCCTGCAAATAAGAATCTGTTCCCTCTTCATCCAGATGCCAGGATTGTGGGATTCCAAATTACAGCTGTAAATTTTGCACAACTGCCTCACGCTTGATTACCCTTGATCTGAGATTTTGCTTGTTCTATTTCATTGCTGCACTTTGTGCCTCCTTTAATTTGGTCTTTTCCTCTTCTTCTAGCTCTAGTGTTTGCTCATTTGTCTCTGTGTATTTGCATCACCACGTTATAAGCTGTTCTCATTTTCTATCTTAAAAATACTCCCGTTCAAACGTGACAGATTACTGAGACTGAAATAACTGGCAATATTATGTCTTAGTCACGAACACTCCTCCCTACATTTGTGCAGAGTGCAGGATGCAGGGTGCCCTGCCATAAGCTTCCAAATATCTGAATGGAATATATATACTTTCTGGAGTTTATTTATAGCTTCTGAGTGGTGGCAGGTGGGGAAGGTCAGGCATTTCTCACATTGTCACCTGTTTTCATCCTCTCATCTAGATACTGGTGAGATCTTGTAGCTTACTTCCTCGTCTGGTCCTGATGCTTTAATATTTCATGCAGTTCAAGGCCTCCTTTGTAATCTGCAGCCACAGCACTTTTCTGGACAGTATTTGAATTATGTGCCTGCCGGCCATTCTCTGATTCAGGCAGGAAGCAGTCGTATCCATGAAAAGAAATAGGGGTCACTTGTCATAATGGTGGAACACTTCTTTGCTAAATGGATGCTAAGATTAGCTCTTCTGTAAGAGGATGAGTCATTATAATCACTATGCAAAGTAAAAGAAGCAGCCGTTCGACATTTAAGCGGACAGCGCTGTGTTTCCAGCAACAATAGAGCACGAGCTCCTGCGGGAGGTGAAATGAACATGAACGGCAAATGTCAGGGTGGCGAAATTTTCCACCACAAATTCCAATTAGGGCTTTTTTTTTGGGTAGATGCATTGACTGCTTCTCCATAAAATGTTAATGTGCACCGCTGAAAGCAAGACAACATGAGGGGAAGCTGCAGAGACAAGACTGCTGTTTCAGGACCGTTGAGTCACTTTGCCTCCGACTGCTTGACAAGCAAACACAAACTTCCTGCTGTGGCTGTGTGCCTGGCTGGCTGCCACATTACAGTTTAAGTCCGTGCCTCAAAATAAACAAAGTAATTACATTGGGCACGTCTAAAGCAAGATGTGTGTTTTAATAACATAACCCTCCTTACATTCTCTGTATGACACTACATATATTTTGCTCTTACAGTTTATAACCAATTAATATAATTTGAGATGCTCAAGTTTGAGGTGATGCTTCTGAAATATCTGCCTCCACACCAGTACAGTGGGGATGCTTAAAAGTTTTAGCTACTGTTTGTCGTTTAAGTAACTTACCTTAATCTCTTACTGACTGCTGCAGAGGCTGATGACGACAGGCTCTAGCTGTTAATATGACATTTTCCTTTGGCCATGGCTATAACTGTTCATCTGGCTGTAAAGACAAGGCGCTTTCCTCGCTTTGACATAGTAGTTTAAAATGGTTTCATCTGATCTGATATGTAGGCTGAGTTCTGCTTTGAACCCCTGAAGCCACTGTATACCACCCTTGATGAAGGGTAGTATACAGTGGCTTCAGTATGCAGCTGATACTGTATGTTAACAAAACTTGGGAATTCTGGTAACTTATCAGCCATGGAAAGACAAAGTAAAATATGTAGTGTTTTACCCCCTTAACTTACCACCCAAATGTTTGTGGCAGATGGCTGCCCTTGCCTGGTTCTACTGGAGGTTTCTTCCTGTTAAAAGAGAGTTCTTCCCCCCTGCTGTTGCCAAGTGCTTGGAGGTCATTTGGTTGTTGGTACTATTCAAATAAAATGTAATTGAATTAAATTGATATGATAAGTGGGTTGAATTCATGCATTAACTCTTTTTGTACATGGCCAAAAATGGCCAAGCCTATAAAAATGTTTGTTTATAATGTATTGTCAACCACTGTTAAAATGACATTAATATTTAAAAAGAAAAATATAGATATGTGACATGGAGAAATTATTATATATTTATATTCACCAGTCATCTTATTGGTGAACCCTTTTGCCTTCACAACTGCCTTAATTTTGTGTGACACAGATTTGGCAAGAGATTTCGGTCCACAGTGACATGACTACACTTTAATGGCATCTCCGATTCTTCCACATCCCAAAGGTAGTTCAATGGACTGAGATCTGGTGGCTGTGGAGGCAATTTGTGTACAACTGTAATGTTCAAGAAGCCATCCAAGGGCTGGACATGGTCAGTAAGAAAGCTGAGGTGGGCTGTGGGCTTTAAATGATGATAACTTTGTACCTGAGGGGCTCAAAGTGTGCCAAGAAGAAAAAAAAGTACCACACCATTATACCAACACACAGCCTGAGTTTCCTGTTCTTAGCTGACAGGAATAGTGCCCGGTGTCACCACTGCTGGTGGATATTTTCTAGTTTTTCTCTGTAAACTCTACAGGTGTCTGGGTGGGAAAATCCCAGTAGATCAGATGTTTCTAAATACTCAAACCAGGCCAGCTGGCTCCAATAACTATGCCAAGTTGAAACTTCTTTAAATGACAATTTCTCCCATTATGATGCTGAATTTGAAGTTCAGGAGGTTGTCATGATCATGTCTACATGCCTAAATTGACTGAGTTGCTGCTCTGTGATTGGGTGATTAGATATTTGTATGAACCAATAAACTGTGTATATAGAAGCCATTGTCACAATATTATTCGTTATTTTGAGAAGTACAGTATATACTGTACAGGATGGGCCATTTATATGGATACACCGTAATAAAATGGGAATGGTTGGTGATATTAAAGTCCTGTTTGTGGCACATTAGAATAAAGTTACGTTGAAACCAAGCACACCATTGTTTTTCTTGTGACATTACCAATAAGTTTGATGTGTCACATGGCCCTCTTCCTATTAAAAAAAAACAAAAGTTGTATCCAAGATGGCCGACTTCTAAATGGCCACCATGGTCACCACCCATCTTGAGGAGTTTGCCCCCTCACATATACTAATGTGCCACAAACAGGACTTTAATATCACCAACCATTCCCATGTTATTACAGTGTATCCATATAAATGGCCCACCCTGTACTTTACAAGCCATATAACAGATAAAATAGTTTATACCATATTTTTTTGCAGCCACTTTTCGCTGATTGCTGTCTGGTCTTTACATATATTTATATATATTGTCATTATTGTTGTCTGAGGTATTGCTTTCAGTGCTGTGAGGTGTTGAACAGCACTGCACTGGTTCCAACATTTGTTCACATTATAAGATGAGTATCTGCCCACAACAATGTAGAATAGTGAGTTTGACAGCTTTAATTTAGGGCGTGTGAACCCAAAAGTATGACCCATGAGACACTGTGGTATGCTTCTTTTTCTGTTGCTCTCAAAGTGCAATTTCAGTATCACAGATTAAATTATTTCCTATCGTTCCAGCAGCTCTTACATGGACAGATAGCTTTTAAATTGCTGAAGAGAATCTGAAAGCTCATCAAAAAGCGTTCCTTGTAATTTATGCTTTTACTGAAGAGATAATTTAGTGTAGCCAGTAAATTTGACTTGTTATATCAAGTCTGTAGCAATGAGCGCTTACCTACTGGCTACTCCCGCTGTGGAGGAAATATGGTCTTGGCTCAGGGACATTTAAAATAAATTTTGGTGTGACAGAGGCGACTTGCTGAGTGACTTGTGGAACAGTGATGACATGCAATATGGTGGTGACTTTTTCGCACCATGCAGCCATCTTAAAGGAAAATACTGGTTTTGACATGTTGCCTCTTCAGTGTTAAGTTTTGTTCAAAGTTACTTTGAACAAAAAAAAAAAAAAAAGAAGTGCAAAGTTATTTGATTGCTGCTCACAGTTTAGTTTAAGTTAGTGGTTCTGCTGTTCTTGCCACATGTAAGGTATTTACAAAACTGGCTTTGAGCACGATGATATCTGGTTTGTACGCTACCATTCTGAGACCTCGAGTCTCGTGTTTGTAGCCTTTGCTATCTTCATACTTTGAAGCCTGAAGTGACCAAATTTGCACGGAGAGTGTGGAATGCTAAATTATTATTAGATAATGCTACCTAGCTTGGTTTGCAAGGAGCATCTGTAGACCGTACAGAATACTAGAATTTCATTCACCAAAAACTGAAGCATGAATATTTTCTATGAGTTATTAGTATGTAAAGTGGATTACAACGATAATAAAACTATGACAAAAATATAATTTATTATACAAAAACAGTTAACAGTTTAAAAGCAATTAAAACAACCCTGGCCAGGGAGAACACACAATAAAAACCAATAAAATATAAACACACTAAAAGTCCAGTGCCGTCAGCCACAGCGTTAAAATCCGGTGTTCTGAGAAACCATCCTACTCTGACAAGTCGTCCTACCCGTATTATAATTTGATGGTGACTTGTGACTAAACCTAACCCTACCCCTAACCTTAAGTATCCGGATGGGTGAGAGAAAAAGAAGTTAATTTAGGTTTGGTGTTGTGCGCATGCGCCGCGTCTGCGCAGAAACATTGGGTAGGATGTTTTTTGAGGTAGGATGGATTCCCAGAACACTGGCAAAATCGGTAGGTAGGCCGATGTCCCGCTGCCAACTAATCCCCCACCATAGCGTCCTCTGGCCTCAAGCTATTCCAGCAACAGCACAGCTCCCTCTGCCTCGCCACGTACTACTACACCAAACCGCGCCAACGCCACTGCCTCCTGCCACCATCTACGACGCTCTGCTTCTCCTAACCGGCCAGGCCGTCTTATTGGGCCTCTGTGACCTCCCAGGTGTGCCAAGTTAGTAATCAGTGAGTGGCGGAGTCTCTCCAGGACAATTCAACAATGAATACAATAAAAGCAAAGCAGGGTCAACAAAGCACAAGCACTATGAGTACAGTAGACACCTCTCGTTCCAGCTATAGCTAGCATCCAAAGTATAGCCACCAGTGTTTGCTTCCAACAAGTGGCCATGCCACTACTCATGATTTGAATTATGAGTAGCTAGATGTTTTTTGAACTAGGCTGTAAATATATTTACATGTTAACATGGACCAGGCATGTTTGTGGTACTGAAGGAAATGCAACTGTTGGCACTTTAGTTCACTTTGCCAACAACGAAACTTGGATCTTGGAGTCTTTGAAGCAACTGTTTCAAACACAATGAGACTGCAAGCTCATTGCAGATGGTTCCAATAATTTTGGTCATGTCACAATCTCTAGTGTTTTCCTTAGTATAAATGGTGCATTAGTAGTAAATGTTAAACAAACATACTATGTAGTCCATGGGAATAACAGCCAAAACCTGTCAAGATGTAAAGAAGCAGATTTACTCTATAGCATTCCAATACTTTCATTCCAACACAAGTTTGCTGTTGAGCAAAAACTACCAAATTAAGATGTCCCAACTTCTAAATCCTCAGCAAAGAAAGTTTGTTTGCAAAACCTATCACTGGAGCCACAACTTAACCATACAAGCCTCTTTGCTTTTCTGCCCTACATTCTGCAGCCATATTGTTTGCATTCAAAGGCAGTGCCCACACAGCTGGA
Source organism: Maylandia zebra (assembly GCF_041146795.1). Lineage (NCBI taxonomy): Eukaryota > Metazoa > Chordata > Actinopteri > Cichliformes > Cichlidae > Maylandia > Maylandia zebra. The sequence goes on from NC_135186.1 coordinate 17,427,375, forward strand.
GGATAAGCCAAGTCTCTCAGCAGATAAAGTATGGTGCCATTGGCTGCTGCACCCTCTTTTCATTTCCCTCTGTCTACTGGGATGTCAGAGGCTCCTGGCCACAGCTGGAAGATGAATGTTGCTGCACCCCTCTACTTTGTCATGGTGTCCAAGAAGGCTCTAAATGGCATTGAGAGACTCTCAGGCTCTCACAAATGGGATCTCTGCAGCCCTGTGTAACCTTGTATGTACAAAACAGGCTGAATTTTAAAGTTGCCTGCTGCAAATACTCTCAAGAGATATAAAGTCTCTTGTGGGTACTGTTGCTTCAACAAAATGCAGGAAATGCGAGCCCACGTTTGCATGCACACTCCAGACTTTTAAAATCTTTTAGAGAAGGATATGATAATTAAGAGCAACAGATTTGCATCATGCTGATTTATCTGTCAGTACATGTACATGTGCAATACCACAGTTTATACCTTGTGTTGAATTGCCTTGCGGTGCTTGGGTTGGAGAGGCTCAGATAGCAAAAATCTTTTAGCATTGCTTCCTCTCTGTTCAATCTGGTTGTCCCTACACCAGGGGCAACAACACCTACCTGCTCTGTCTCGCTGTTCTCATGGAAACGCATCAAAGGAGCTGAAAGATAGACAGAACCGAGAGAGAGAGCGGGGGAAAAAACAAGACTGAGATACTTTGTTACTGTAATGTTGCACTCTTTATTGTCCCTGATGCTTTTCTCGGCTGTGACAGTAAGCCCTGTCACACATGTCTTTCCCCTTCTGTTAGAGGTGAAGACCAAAGTGAAACACAGCGTATAGGTGCTGTTGCGCTGTGTTGAAATTCAAGGCACCCAAGTCACCCACTCAACCAGCACAAACTGCACACATTTGTCACTGGGGTACACCTATACATATTTCAATGGTTTGAAAGTATTGCTCCATGTTAAGTTTTTCCCATGTGATATCAGCAGGGCTGACACTTAAGAGAGCCTGGGGCCTGAGAAGTTTTGAGCTAAACCAGAGACGCCTGCAGGCTTACAGCTGGTGATTACAACACCCATTAAAAGTAGCCTTGATGGAAATCTTGAGGGGCGTGACTCGATAGGGAAAAAGATGATTATAGGATGCATTCACGGCCACTTCCTAAGACATGAGCCAGTAGATGTTCTGGGGTTTAGCGTAAGTGATATTTGGGCATGTGTGGCAGCAAGTACTGCTGAGTGTCACAACATCTCCACAGACAGGAAAGCAGAACAAGACCGTAGGTGGTATGACGAAGAATTAAAGTGTATAAATTGTGTTTGCTCTCTGAGCTGTAAACATGGCCTGATAAATTTATCTTCAATTTGTCTGCCCAGAACACATCACCCCAAAAGACCTGACCTTTGCGCGTGTGGTTAACTGTAGTGCTCCTAAAGTTATTTTCAGACAGACCTCAGCCCTCCAATCCCATCCAGGCTGTGTAAGCAGAATATAGATGCATAAACTAACAAATGCAAGTGCTACCTGCAGGTCCTGAGCTGAAATATTTGGATTCTTTTGTGTAAAACTGTCTGCCCATGGTCTGAGTTTGCTGGATGGGACTTTCCTGGGCAAGTTCCCTCTCTGGAAAGCATTTACTTTTAGGGGAATAGTGTTTTGGTTATGTATATTCATTTTTTGTTTGCTTTGTCTTTCTTACTTTTTTTTTTAGGTTTCAGTGCAGGAAAACAACTGCAAAATTCAGGAATTTGCATCATTTTGCACAAGTTACCTTTAATAATTACTTTACAATTTTAGAATTTCAAAAGTGTATTTTATCATCTGCTCAATGGTTGAGTTTCAAAGCCATATTATTTATTAGATAATTACTTTAAAAAGACATCAAGAGGTCCCACTCAGTGACTACATTTAGCTGCTGTGACCCCCAGCAGACAACTAGATGGTTAACGGCTAAAATTTTCTGTAGTGAAAGTATCGATTCTAACACAAACCTTGCACACACATACCCATGTGAATCCTCACCTCCCAGTACTTGTGGGAGAGCTGAAAACCAAAGATCCCAGTTCAGGAAGAATAGATCCCTGGCAACATGCCTACTTCAGCCTTTGAAAGTCTTCAAATGAGTGGTTCCTCTGAGCACTGACTGACTTTGACTTGGGGAAAAAATGAGCCAGAAAATACTTTTCTGGCATTAATTTACTACATACTGTTCAACAAAAAAGAACAAACACAGGAAGACAAAGGTTTTGACATCAATATTCATCTTTGACTTCTTCATTTTTTCTTGCACCACAGGGCTACAGTTTGAGCCATGTTCATTATCAGAAAGTTTTCAATGGCAACAGTAGCAGTTTGAAAGGTTTATATTTGAGGTAACCAGAAATGTGGGAACAACATGGCTTTCAACTTCACAGGCATCAGCAACATGCGAACAAAGATGCTGCAGAGAAATCACAAAGCACGTTCTTCTGTGATTGCTGTTATTTTTAGGTGTGCACTCAGAATAAGCGATGCTTTCAGTGTGGGCAAAGTTTCTAGTAGGATTGAAAGTCCCACCTAGGAGGATTTAATTAGCGCTTTGAATGAATAACATTTCACCCATTTCTCTCTCTGTCCTTGGTAATCAGTTCTGGGCCATTAATGAGAGGATGACTATCGACTGGTGGAGCGAGCTGCTGATAATTGAATGTGTAGAGGCCATTAAACATTCCTAATCAAAAACAAACACTCCGAAGCCAGAGTTCCTGCAGAACAATGAGCGGCAACAACAGCATGGCTGTCAGGACCTAAAAAAAAGAGAGACTATATCTGTTCTCGTCTACAGCAGAGGGGGGAAACCACACTAAGATTTCAGAATCTGACAGGTCAGGAAATGGCACCAAATTGAATTTCCCAAGTTAGTGTTTTCATCCAAACAGCTGAGAGGAGACAAAAGCAAAGAAAAAAAAGCACAATGACGATGTAATTGAAACATTCTCAGGGGCTCCACTCCACATGCAAACAGGCCAGTAAATCACTTACAGTGGTTATGTGTGTGCTGCTGGAAATCAGTGCCACTATCGATTGAGCACTATTGATCCGACTTCAGTATCACGCTAGCTTATATGAAGTTGATAAGTCAATACTAGTTAACAGTTCTAACCCTGTATCGCCTCCGGTGGATGTAACATGTTGTTTATTATGCCAAGTTGAAATGGAACGACTTCTCGTGTAAATTGAGTTGGATGTGTAAATTTAAAGGTTTGTGCACTGTGGCGTTTGGTAAATGAGAGTTTTTGCATCTGGCAGACAGCTTTTTTATGGTTTTACATTGTTGTTTACTTTCATATCTGATTGATTCATTACGAGTGTGCATAATTGATGACCCAGTGTGAAATATTCGACTTCCCATATTACTCGTGGTAATAAATATTTTTATGCATGCAAATGTTACTATGTGCAAATCTGTTGAGACCTATTAAGCTTTTATGGTGTGCTGAAAAGATTATTGGCCCTCAGTGTCTGGAACAGGATGTGTAAACGCCCTCACACACTGGCTATACTTAGTCATTGTGTTATATCTATCAGCATATCAGATTAGCAAAACAGACATTTATTTATATAAAAAGGGCTTTTTAAAAAAAAATTCTAAATAACACAGATATGTATTTAAATGCTGCATGAGATTACTTCTCTTGATGTCACCCAAAGATCATCTACGGGAAGAAGCCATGTGTAAGAAATCTCTTCACTCTGGATCATTATGAGGAGCACGTTGCATCTTCAGTAATTGTGTGAGGGACCATGCTGTTGTGCTCAAATTTGTTTGTGTTGTCCTTTCAAGGTTCGCTGCACCTTAAAAGGACAGCCGCTACTTTGCCTTTCTGCAGTGACTTGTCAACATGACTCTCTGTCCAATGGAGCAGAAAAAGGCGTCCAGTCCATGTCCCATCTGACTGGCATGTCACTCTCATTGTCTGGATGAAGGGAACAAGAAGGAAGTTATGCTTGTAAAAACCAAGCAGAAATCCATGTGCAACAAGGAGAATTATTTCAGAAGGCAAGGCTGAAGACTGCTGCGAATATCTGCACAGGTCACAAGTCGGTATTATACTTCCACGGTCCTGAGGGCCCAGATGCTTTGCAAAGTCTGATCATATTGAGATAGTAAAAGTACAGCTGGAAGCTCTGTATGCTTGCACAACACAGTGAGAATTTCATAAGATGACAGCCATGGTACTGATTTTGATCAGTATCCTGATTTTATGTGGTTTAAATTGATTTAGAATATCCTGAGGTTTAGAACTCAATATATAAAATACAGTCTACCGGCCCTTTTGGTGTAATACTCATGAGACTCATGTAGATTAAAGCACAATGCACATTTTAGTGGCAGTGTGATTGCATTCAGAATTACGGGAATGGTGCAATTAAAGACAAATTTGTTCAAGAAAGGATCCAACCTAACATACAGGGTTTGTTGATCTGTTGCATAAATGCAGAGAGGAGAGGAGGCGAGAAACTGGAGAAAAAGGAGAACTGCAGTTTCAAGTGAACTCTGAGTTCACTCAGAGGATGAGCTGAATACAAACTTCCACAAACAAGTGAGATGTGTTGTTTTGGTTGTTTGAGATGAATTGAAACAGGCTGTAGAGACAGTAGAGCAGTCAAAGTCATGCAAATGTCTCTTTCTGTTTGAACTCACCTTCAGATAATGCTTACGTTTTCTTTAAAATATCTCACTTCACCCAAAACAAGTCATGTTAGTAATGAAGACTAAACTCCTGTAGGCTTGTGCTAAAGCTTTGTAATAAAAAGCTTGACTGAATGCAACTTTAGGTTGTTGTACTAGTGTAACTGGATCATCTGTACATAAAGTTTGCTCATTGTATTCATATAAAACCCTAGGCCTGCAAGGTATCCAGTGCAGATATACAGTACTGTGCAAAAGACTTGGCCATCCTTATTTCTTTATATTTTTTCAAGAAAATGAGAAAAAATGTGAAAATATACTTGGAAATACAGCACTCAAGGAAAAACAGACTTTGTATAATTCCAATGAGCTTGAAAGTCAATATTTAGTACTCTTCAACACAGCCTGAACTCTCTTCTGCAGCTTTCTTGTAATGTCATGAAGTAGTCATCAGAAATAGTTGAAGGACATTCAAAGCTCTTCTTTGCATGTTGGCTGCTTTTTGTCCTGTTCTCTGTCAACATAATCCCACACTGCTTTAATAAGGTTGAGGTCCTGGCTGTAGGGAAGCCAATCCATGACTGTTGTCTTTTTCTAGCCAGGTAAGCTTTTCCTGCATTATCAGTATGTTTCATGTGTGTCGTGCTGAAAGACGATACCTTCAGCAATCACGTTATGGTATTGAATGCGAGATCCAAATCGGACTTTTCTCATTTAAATTTTTCACATTTGGATTCATCACTCCATAAGACCCGTTGCCACTGATTTTGTGTGCAGCTCTTGTGTAATCAGTTAAAAAGAACTTCAGCTTTTTCTCCCTGTTTCCCTTCCTTAAGTATGGCTTCTTGTCAGCCAGCCTTTCACTGAGACCATTTCTAATTCTAATTTGTAATTCACTTTTATTCATATAGCAACATCAGCTGCGTCGAGGCACTTCATATTGTGTCATGAAGACCCAATAATATTAGAAAGAAACCTTAACAATCACCAGTGTTGGGAAGGTTACTTTTAAAATGTATTCCACTACAGATTACAGAATACATGCCCCAAAATGTATTTTGTAACGTATTCTGTTACGTTACTCAATGAGAGTAACGTATTCTGAATACTTTGGATTACTTAATATATTATCAAGCTTTTTACAACTACATGGATGCACTATTGCTGTGTGATTTATTACTATTACTGCAGGTTACTCGCCATAACAATACCAACTAGATTTTTAAATCTTAATATAAAATGAGTAACAGTAGGGTAAGGCTGCACTTTTTACAGCGATCTGGTTTCTGGTCGGTGACAACTCGTACTTTTCGACTCTCCCTTTTCTCCCTCCCTCGTGCTCACAGACACATAATGGGTATGGCAGTCCATTCTCCTTGCAGCAGACTACACTGCCCATGAGGCTACATTCTTTAGGGCTATGCCTGTAACACTCTGCCTATTGCCTTCATATTAAATCATTTTTTGAATAATTTTTAAAAATATTTAGTCACGTCATTATGCGGCTGTAAATAGGGGTGACATGGGCCGCGGGATTGAGATACAGACATTAGAGCCTCTTAATGCGTGTTTTGTTTGGGTTTCCACGAGCGTGGAATTACCAAAAATACAGAGGGCATAGCCTAACATATGAAACAGGAAAATACCGCCGTGTAATCCATTTATTTCAACAAAGTAACTGTGTTCTGAATACCACCATTTTAAACGGTAACTGTAACGGAATAGAGTTACTCATATTTTGTAATTTAAATACGTAATGGCGGTACATGTATTCCGTTACTCCCCAACACTGACAATGATTAACAAGCTCTTGGGAACAGTAGGAACAAAAAACTCACTTTTAACAGGAAGTAACCTCCGGGAGAACCGGGTTTAGGCAGGGCCAGCATTCTACCATGACTGGTTGGGGGTAAAGACACACATTGGAGAGTGTAAAGTTTTGATGAGGCTTTGAAGAACAGTAGATTGACCAAGTGTCAGGTCTTTGCTGGATTTTTTTCTATTTCTTAAGGACGTGACTTTGAGATACTGTTCGTCTGCTGTGGGCCTGCCATTTCTTCATCTTCATTTCTTTTGTCCAGTTTTCTTATCTTAGTAATGGTCTCAAAATGCCCAAGTCAAGGATTCAAAACATTAGTGCAAAAATCAGTGATATGACTGGTAGCGGTTTTGTCAATCTGTGACATGACATCTGTGGATTTTAGCAAAGGAAGCCTCTTGCCATAGCAATGACAGAGATGGCCATGAGAAGAGATGCCTGTACATAAGAGATGTAAAGACATTCAGAGAATCCTAAAGGAGAAAGAAAATATGAAAAAAGAAACTTCAACAGTTTATGAAGATTAGAGCATTCAATCTTGAAAATTGTGCATGTTAAGCCATGATTAATGAGGGAGCCCTTCAAAATTGAAAAGGAAGCGGAGGTAATAATCTCACAAGAAACTAGATGCCACCTGGCCTCTGCCATTCAAATTGTCGTTTATGTGTATGCCAGACTCATATAAAACATACAGTGAAGTCTAAAGGAATTTAATAACTGGGCACCAAAAATTAGCATCAGAAATTCAGTGTCTGTCTAAATATGAAATATGGTGCCAATCTCGGTTAATTTCCTGAATTATAGTGTTTGATATTGACCACAGATGTGATTTTTGCAGAAGATTTTGAGGACACGATAAAGTGGACGTTCTGCCTTTTGGATATGAAATATCACGTCATCATTTTATGCTGTTAGACATTTGTGTGATATTTTAATACTAAGCATATGATTGCAGTTATGGTTTTGTGAGGTCACAATGAATCAGAATCAGACTCAGGATATTTTATTAATCCCTAAGGAAATTATTTGCTTACAGTTGCTCCAAGACAATAAGAAGAATAACAGACTAAACAAAATTGAATGATACAATATATCACAAAGTTACAAAATATATAAAATAGCTCTAACATATACAAATAGGTCATTTATAAATATCCAGCAAATTAGACAGATTAAATATTTGTATGATTGTCATTTTACACTAAACTGTAAAAATGTGTTATTTTCAGTGTAAAGGATGTGGAAAAGGGTGTAACTGTTGTACTGTTACTATGTATTAGATGGAGGCGGTGTACAGGGAGATGGCTGCAGGCAGGAATGATTTCCTGTGTCGTTCGGTGGTGCGTTTAGGTCATCTCAGTCTCACTGAACGTGCACCTGTAACTAGCCAGCACGTCATGACGTGGGTAGGAGTTATTGTCCAGCATTGTCCTTATCTTGGACAATATCCGCCCCTCCGGTACCACCTTAAGGGAGTCCTGCTCCATCCCCACAACATTACTGGGCTTGCAGATCAGTTTATTGAGTCTGTTGGCATCTGCAAACCTCAACCTGCTGCCAGCATGCAACAGCATAGATGGCACTGGCCACAACAGACTCATAGAAAATCCTGAGCATTGTCCAACAGATGTTAAAGACCCCAGCTGCCTCAGAAAATAGAGTCGACTCTGGGCCTTCCTGTAGAGTGCAGTGATGTTTTAAATCCAGTCCAGTTTATTATCAGTGTGTACTCCAAAGTATTTATAGTCATCCATTATTTCCATATCGACCCCCTGGATAGAAACGGGGATTGCAGGTTTCCTGGTCCTCCTAAAGTCTACATTGAGATGCAGATGATTCTGCTCCCACCACGTGACAAAGGATTCAACCACAGCCCAGTACTCCATCTCAACACCATCATCATCATCATCATGCAGAGTCATCAGAAAACATCTGAAGATGGCATGTCTCTGTGCAGTGGCTGAAGTCTGTGGCTGAAGCCTAAGTGAATGTTTGGTTGGTTTATCCTTGACTTGAAATGATCAGTGAAGAGAATTCCCTCAACTGGCATCATGTTTATGAGAATGGGACAAGCTGAAAACACAATCCTCATGGCCACGGCTATTGGGAAACATAAAGATAGGCATCCAGAGAACTAGAGAAGCATTCCAACTGAAGAAGGAAAACAGAAAAAGTAAGAAAAGCCTTCACTGAAGAATTTAAAGTTAAATGTAAGAGGAGAAATAGAGAGAGAAATAAAGGAGATAGAACAGATGAGGAAAGCAGACACAGAGGATGAGGCAGTCATGATGATGAATGAAAGGACAAAGAAACAACAAATAATGCCACTGGTAAGTAATAGACCTATCAAAGCAGCCATTATGACTACTGTTATCAACATGCCATGCCAGTTATCTTCCAGACTCATTTCTGTTTGGCCCTGCAAGAACAAATATGGTAACTGCATCTGCACCAAGAAAGCACAAACATAAAAACCAATTAGGCCGCCAACTCCTTGGTAATCTTTCAAATTTATTAAAAAGGCATGTAGATGTAAAATCCATCATTGCACAACATTAACATTTATTTGTACTGTGTGCATGTACTCCAAATATCTGTGTCAGCCACTGATGAAAGTGCAGCACATTACTTTGAGTTTTAAAGGCAAGCCTGACTAAAAAGTGTCTCCTCCCAAGGTTCAAAAAAAGGTTGTAGAGAACTGAATCAGCAAAGATGTAAAGTCAATTTGAGTCAGTGTGGTGTTACATTGTGGTGCATTATACGATTATTATTATGCATTAGGTTAAACACTGATTTAGATTTCTGCTGTGAATCTTTGTAGTGCTTACAGCATAATTAAGTGCTGCTGTGCTGATGCCTTATGTGTTACTTACTATCGTGTCTCGATGTTTTATATGCGATGCAAGCTGATAGAAATAAACAAAATGCTAGAACTTCCCCCCCTCCTGGGTACCAGCTCTTTGTTGTGATCGGTTTTCTTCAGGGGCAAATGTATTTGACCCTCAAGTTTTTTCTTTTTTTTTTTTTTTTTTTTTTTTTTCTAAATGACATCAGAAACAGCAGTATGCGACATTACGTGATGGCAGAGCTTCAGTTCATCCTTTGTCATTTTTTTTTTTTTTTTTTTTTTTTTTTAATAAATAGGACAGGGGGAATGAATGAGAGAGAGAGGGGGAGAGAAAGAAAGAAAACCAAAGGGGAGAAGAGACGGTGAGAAGGGGGGGGAAGAGAGACAAAAAAAAAAACAAAAAAAAAAAAACTCCTGGGTCACCTGTATGGAGAAAAAAAACAAACAAACAAACAAACAAAAACAAACAGAGGAGACAGCAAACAACAAAGAGCAACATAATAATAGAGAAAACAAAGCACCATACCATCACAATAAACTAGCTAGTCATAGATATCAGTATTTACTAAGTAATAAACGATATTGTGCAGCACGCAAGATAGACAGCGCACAGTGTGCTTTGAGGCAGCAGCCAAGAAAGCTTTAGTCCGCGTCTGTGAATACCCATGTGTGCATACCTGTGTGGATCAGCATGCTTGCATTCCAAAGGTTTCTCCATGTAATGATCTGCTAGGGAGTGTGGGGGGGCCACAGCCCCGTCCTCCAGGGTGTGAAGCGGGTATGGAGGAGATCAAAACTCCAGACATCCAGAGGCCCCCAGAACACAAGAGACCATGGAAGACCAACAGAGGGGCAGCCGCGCCACTGTCCCAGTAAGAGCTGAGGAGAGTCCCAGATGAGGGCTCGCCCAGCAGCCGCGGAGCAGAAGTCAGGGGGAGTTGCAGTGACGCGCCCGTGAGCTCCGCCGGCCCCCAGCTGCGCCTGAGTGACCGAGCCCTAGGCCGAGAGGCCGGGGGCACCCCACCTCCAAAGGGGCCCGAGCGAGCCCCAGGCCCCAGGCCCCGACAAGCGGCCGCCAAGGAGTGAGCCGGTGTGTACCCGGACGCCCACCCCCAGACACAAAGAACCACCAACACACCGACACCTGAGGGAGTCCGCCACCGGCAGGGGAAGTGGTGGTGGGTGGAGATAGGCCTCCAAACCTTGGAGGGCCTGAGGTGTCCCCAGAGAGGTGGCGTCTGATACCCAACCTGACATATAGACACAGACATACAGGCACACACAGACACAAACATCCATTCCCACCCTCATGCTCTCATATGCACTCACTCCACACTCAACCAACGTGGAGACAGACATAAAGAGACGCTGTACACACAATCACACTCCCCAAGCGTACTCTACAAACCGGGTCTAGGTACCCTTGCCCCTGGAGGGGGGAATTGCACCCAGACCCAGGTGGTGTTACCCTTTTCCCTGCGGTGGGGAGAGGCAGACCACCCCGACTCCGCAGCAGCAGGGAGGCCCCACACCCCAGACCGCAGTCGGACGGCCAACTCCTCCTACTAGCCCTCCCGCTCCAGCAGGCCGCAGAGAATGGGGGTGGGAGAAGACTCCAAACCTCCCTCCACCCGCTCATTGTAGTGTTGATGCATATGTGTTCTAAGGTGCAATTAAAACCCAGGAGGGCATGGAGCTACCTGCCAAGGAGCAGCAGGTAAGCGCATAGTCCCTCCTGCTAACCCTCAATGACTAAGTGTATTTAAAATTGAGAGGTGGGCAACGACGTCAGGGGTGAGGTATACACCCTGATGGTGATTTGGACTCCGTGATTGTGCCCACCCCCAAGATCCTATATGTATGTGTAATGAGACCCTCAAGTTTTTTCACTCCTTTGCACTTTCCCACTGTTCCGCACCGATTCCTACGGTGGCCCTGAGAGGCCAAACGGACTGCAATTTAAGACAACACCAGCAATAAGTAAAACAGAAACTGATTTCCAAAAGCACAAGGGAAGTGTTTCTGGAGTGAAACAATAACCCGACGGACCAGTTGCAGGAACCCAAAACAGGGTAGGTGTGTTTTATCATGATTCATATAATACTGATGACGGATTTTTAGGCTAATATTTAGTCTAACATACTTATCTTATCTTTTCTTTCCTGACAAAACTGAGTGATCCTCCACTTCTCCCCGCACAATTCTTAGCATATTTCAGTTCCTGCAACTGGTCCATCAGGTTATTGTCTCCCCAGAAACACTTCCCTTGTGCTTTTGGAAATCTGTTTTTTCCTATTTCCGTTGTTGTTTTTCCTATTTATGTTGTGTTTTGTGTGCTTTTGCAGCATTTTTCTAATTGCTGGCATTTTCTTAAGTTGCAGTCCGTTCGGCCTCTCAGGGCCACCGTACATTCCAGTTGTTTCCTCCAGGTATTTGCTGACATTTTAAAGTCTTGATATTGATGCTTTGATTATTATTCCTCATACTGAGACAATGGTTGTTATTCTTGTACTTCTTTAAAAAATTGGCAGCTAAAAAACTAGCCGAAAATGCACAGAAGAAATTAGTGGTGGTGAACAGGCCAATCACAGTATGGCGTTACGACGCGGCATTGATCCAATGTGTAGTTACAGGAAACTGACAGAACTACACCTCTATGGCCGCCCCGTTAAATACACCCCTGAGTATGAGTGAACATATTGAGTTTTGAAAGTTTTTTTCAAAGTCCTGATTTCTCCTTACAGCTACACTGTACATACAGTATGTACAGAAGACTCTTTCCAGTGTTGTAATATTTTAGAGGAAAATAGATTTATTTCAGGCAATGCCTTGGCTACCATATGCTCCTCTCTCTTTAAACAGATTCACAGAACAGCCGGTGGCTGGAAAACAGGAATTTGAGTCCACACAGTTGCGACCTGTCTTAGTTTCATCCAAGCTGACAAATCACATCCCTAAGACTCTTGAATATCCCTATGTTCCTCCTTATAAGTTCTAAGGTTCCTAATTTGTTTCTTTTGGCCCAGTAATTTAACAAATGCTGCAAATGAACTGTAACAAATTCTCCAGCTGTTCCAGTAAAACCATATTTATGTGAAAAGCTGTGAACAGGCATTATTAATAAAACACAAGCTCTGCTATCTAAATGAGCAAGATTAATACTTTAAGTTCTAATTTTTGGGTTTGTGCCAGGAAGCCTCCTTGATCAAAATACCCAGTTTCATCAGACCCTTTTGTTGTTAACCCAAGCCCCAATATAAATACTAATAAACATTATTAAATTAGATCTGCATTATTTTGTTATTGCTGAAAACCTACATGTGTCTAAAGGATACATCTTTGAATGTCTTCAGTTTCTTTTGTCTCAAATGAGCTTGAATCCAGCCACATTTCTTATAGTTTATTCTAAATAAGCCCCTGCAATATTAATATATAAATATAAAGCCAGTATAATGATGAAAGCTCAGGTGTTACTGAAGCAATACCATTAACTGTGTTATATCCATGTGTCGCAGCGAGCTGTGACACTGACCCAGCAGCCTGAACCTGAAGGCAGCTATCATTCATTTTATTATGTACGCCTGTGCTTACTCAGGACAACAAGCAACCTCACAGCTGCTAAAATGAACAAGCAGGTCAATATGTATTTGTGAAATCTACTCTTTCCATCTTCACATTGATTGGTGCAACGGGGCAGCTGTGCAGGAAGCCAATCACACAGGTGAACAAACACAAAGAAATAAACCACACAGGGCGTGCCGGCGTCATTCACTTTATTAGAATAGCAAAACTTCAGCTGATCAATGTCCTAAATTCAAAATGTTACCTCAGTGTGTAAAAACCAAACAGCGAATAGCCTTAAGAGCTGGAAGCAAATGGTCCAAAGGGGAGTCCCTCGCCACAGATTCCCGTGTTAAAAAGCCCAGCTTTAAAGCAAAAAATAAACATATTCATAACCTTGTACAAAAAGCATTTTTGATCTCTGTTGCTGATTTTCCCCTTTGCGACAGGTATACAGAGGGACTTTGTTTAAAAAATTATTATTATCATCTGTTAAGATTCTTTTAAGGCTTCCTTTTCTTGCCTTACTTGCATTTATCATGAGTTACTTCTTGTTTATGAGACTTTCTGCATTCAGTTTTGTATTTAATAAAAGCATGCTTCACTGGGTTATGATAGGATGACAAACCCTGGCCATTAATGAATAACTCATTAATTTTAAATGTTCAGATATTTTTCTTCTAGAGCTGTGCAGACCTGTTTAGACGTTTTTTCTGGCAATGTTTCTGTTCTTAAATATAACCAGTGTAAAATATCAACACTTGGAATGAACTCCAAGTGTTGGTATTTTTTCAGCATATGTGCCAAATTTGTCATGGAATAATAAAGGATCAGGCCTCACCTGACCTGAAACTGCTGAAACTGTTAGTCATTTGCTCAGTTACTTTTTATGTGTCAAACCCCTTTAATTAAAGCTGAAGGCCTGTACTTCAGACATATATTTGATTTAAATTCCACAGTGATGGTGTAAACAGGCAAAACTATAAAAATTGTGTCTTTGTTTAAAGTATGGACCTCACTGCCTAAGTGACAGGTAGGTGTTGACACAACCCTGGCTCAAAGGGTAGCGCAACAATTTCAGAGATAAATAAATATGCATTGTGTTGCTGTATGAACATGTGCTGTGTCAGTGAACAAAAAATAAAGCAGCTGATGTTCAATAGATCAAGTAACCTGGAGGAGAGAGAAAAAGACTGAGTACCTCAGCACCTACAGTACAAGCAAGCAAACACACCAGCCCAGGTGTCAGCCATCACTCCCAGTGAGCCACTCATCATGTCCCAACAACCAGGTACTGAAGCCTGGGGGCCGTCACATTTCTAACATGGGTGGATCTAGCCAGTAGTTGTTTGCTAGGTGTCAACTAAACTAATTTGTCTCAAGAAATAGCAAACATTTGTGGTGCTGGTGCCCTGTGCTTTACAGTGGAACTAACAGACTGCTTCAGAAGTCCAAAGTCTGTGTTACAATTCTGAGGGAAATCTTTAGCATGTTAATTAGCATTAATAACCAGGTACCTGTGTCTGTGTGATGCTTAAGTATCAGCATTCCACCTGCTCACCTGAATGTGGCCACACCAAGCTCCAAAAATTGTCCATGTCCATCTTTTATATCATACATATTATATTCTGGGGTTGTGTTTTTGCTAAAAACAAGCTAATTTTTACGAAACTAAATCCAAACTAATACATTTCACAATCACGTGACAAAACGCACCACAGGTATAAAGTTGTGTACTTATCTGCTCACACAAAAATGACCATGTAACTAAAGATGAATTAATATAGAAACATTCATAATAGCAGTATGAAGAACAGTTGCAGGCATATTAGCATCAAAACAGAGTAGAATGGCCGCTAAAAGGCCCTCTTTGTGTAGATTGTTGGAGTTCTGTTATTGATATAATCAATATGACTAAATACTGGGTGGTTTAAATCATGATCCACATTTTCAAATTATGAAACTGATCATATATTTTGTATGCGACTTTAGTATTCAACTTAACTAATAAACAGGCTTATCAGCTAAACAAAGACGAGAAGAAGCATAAAGCAGTATGCAGTGGAAATAATCAAGTACATCAAAACCATATTTAACTACAGCACTTCAGTTACTAAGTATATTATCACTTATATCACACGCACATCCTCTTGAATCAGTCACAGCTTTGAAATCTTTCATATTTTTCTTAAGCACAGCACGTCGAAAATGCATATGTATTACTACTATGTTATTACTGCATCATTCTTACTATTATTACTTCACACATTCCCAAATTCAGTACGGAAAAACCGTCTGTATCTCATTGGTAAAAATGAAAATAAATATGATGGGTAAAAATAAACTGGCAGAAACCCTGTCAGTTACAGTTATGGATTATGATTAATTACACTGGAACCCCTGCTGAGACGTCACTCAGACAGACGGAAACGTAGTTCTTAACTCTGAGAGCTGGATGAGCCTCACTGCATACAAGAGAAGAAAATACATTTCAACTCAGCAGTCGGCCCGGGCTTGTAGCTCTTCCACCGGCCAAGTAAAGTAAGCTGCTGCAAATGGTTTCACTAGTGCAGAAAAGTTCAGATGGAAAATCCGCAAAGTATCCTTTTAATATAACAAATGCGTAGTCTTAGAATTGTGAGGTCCTGTCATTTTTCATCTATTACACGCTGACGTGACAGGCATCGGCCCGGGCCAATACGTCATCATAAAAGCCATTGAATGAAAGGCTGATAGCACAGCAGCACACAAGGGGAACTTCTTCATCTGCTAATAAAGTGCACATTCACTGGTCATGGAATCTGGTGAGTGCGTGTGTGTGTATGGAAGGTGAGTTATAGTAATGGTCCTCGAATGGCAAGGGAGTCTTAAATGGTGCTCTTTCAGAAGATAAACTGGCATCTGCAGGAGTTTAACTCTCTCTCCCTCTCTCTCTCCTATACACGCATACATCTATACACACCTGCCTCTGTGTGTGCACGCTTGAGACTTGTGAGATATGATATTAGACAGTATATAATACTGCCATAAAGAGCTCTGAGGCAACGCACATGTTATAACACGGACCTCTCAAGAAGCAGACCTGTCACATTTTCCCGGAATGCCAGTGTGCTAAATGTTAACCATAGTCCCCAGACAATGAGGCCCTCAAGGGCGTTTTCCACCTCCAAAACGGGGCATAAGGACACGGAGAAAAGTAAGTGTCAGAATGTGCTAAGCTGGGACCGCTCTGTTTCTCCCCGTGGGCTCATACTGGTCTTCTTTTGCTGTGTATAAACAAGCAACATCATCATCTACAGTTTGCGATTTATAGCCGGGGGACCGCAAAGTTTTTTCACACTTTGAGGAAGGAATTAGGACATCTTTTGCGCGTGAGAGAACGCGCGCGCACGCGAGGGAGGGAGAGAGAGCATTTGAAAACGTCGTAAGTGAAGGGAAGTCAGGGTGCAGCGGCAGCACGGTTTCTGCCATGGAGTGAAAGGAGGAAACCTCCTCTTCGGCGTCGCCTGCATGCAAATGCACCCGACCGGGGTAGAATAAGGCTGGTTCACCACGCTCAGGTGGAACCGCACCATTGACTTGGCGTGGAGCGGTGCTTATCCTCGAACTTAAAGCAGCAAGACACGGTCGCTCAGAATCTTCCAGATCGCATCCAAAGGCTCATACAGGTGACAAGTGTGCCCAACTTCACCGCACCGGCCGTGCTGACGCGCACAGTGCGTTTGTCCAGAGGTTGCTCGCTGCGTGAGACCCCGCCGCTCCTCTTCTGACATTTCGCAGCGCTGCCGTGCACATGCAGACTGTGCGTGTGTGGCAGCGTGACGCATTTGCGCCTTTAGATTTGATTTATTTATTTTTAAGAGTCTGGAGTGTCGCGTTTTCGGACAAGTTTGGGTACCGATCGGAATGATCGTCATGTCCACATGGGATAACTTGCGCGTCTCTTTGTAGAGTGACACAGAGCTCGGCTAGGTGCTGAAGTTGGTTGGGAATAATAATAACAGTACGTAGCGCAGAGGACGAAAGAGGACGAAACGGCTGAATTTATTGCCAGCATCGTCATCTCCGTGTAAGGAATCGAAACTGCGCGGGGGGGACTGCTGCTCTTTCCTCCTCTTCATCTGCACACTTCCAGCTTTTTCTTTTCTTTCCCCCCTCTTTTCTCTTGCAGAAGCATCAAAGTGAATTCCAGCTCCTGAAAGCACAGCTGCGTAAACTTGGCCAGATCTGGTGACATTGTAGCCTGTGTGTGTCTGTGTGGGTTTGTGTGTGTGTGATAAGCAGCCTGGATGGATATGCGGCTCACCGAGGGAATTTGAAAAGCAAAGGGGGATTACTATCGGTCCCTCTTTTGTTATAACCTCAAAATGGATGCCCACGTCAGGCTTTGGAGATGCAACTGGATTAGCCACTCTTCCGCTGATCTGCTTGACATCTGAGTGGCACAAGTGTTCAAAGTTTGGATAATCTCAAAGGCTGACGGTGTAGAATGCAGTCTGGAGTGAAGACGCTCTCCGCAGGTGGAGGTGCGTCACTCTGCTGCCTACTGCTCCTCTGGCTCATCTACTCCCATCTGCTCAGAGAGGGTAAGGGCACTTACAGCTATTTATTACTTTGCCAACAGCAGCAAGGTCTCTGAGGGCTTTTTATTGGGATGCAGCTGCACATGGTGTGGTCAGATCCTGTCATTCTGGGGGAAAATTCCTATTACGCCCAATTAAACAGCCTCTGTGCTCATCAGAAGTCAAATTACGGTGACCTTGTTGAACCTCTTTGCAGCCTGATTTGGCATCTCAGTAATAATATTCCCAGTCAGTGCATAGTGATGTTATTTTGCACAGTTTCATCATGTCTGATAGCACTATTATGTACCTAGGAGCTTTAGACCACCATTTCCAAAACACTTTTTAAGAATCTGAAATGCATTAAGAATAGTTATAACCTTCAACCCAAACAACCCTGATTTTTTTCTGTTTTGATGCTGGACCAAAAATCAGGCTCTTTGCTGTCATGTGGGATAGTAATTTGGCGAATCTATAACTGAGCCTTAGGTGAAAAAACATCAGAAAGCCTTCAGCTATTGTTTTTCCACTTAGGTTAAGGCCTTTATATGCTTCCAAGCCATGTTTTCATCTTGAATAATGCATCCACTGGTGCAATTACACCTTCACCCTGACACAGAATAGAAAGCAAAAGGATGTTTCCCTGCACTTCATTGGCTGCTGTCCATAACACAACATTTCCGCCGCTGTCAGAGACAGAGAACAGGCTTAAAGTACTGGAACTTGTTGGGAGATGCTGAACACTAAGTTTGCAGATTAGATCTTTTAATCAAGCATTGGCCGGCAGCATAATTACCACTGTGGAGGAGGGATAGTGCCTACATCAATGTCTTTGGCAGCTTGCCGGGAACAAAAGTAGACACTGATGTGAAAAATGAACTGCCTGCGCGTTGAAATGTGCTCCCTTTGCCTCTAATTTGCAGTGTTTTCTCCCAAAAACGCTGCTGTCACCAGCCTCTAATTCCCACCCCTCTCAAGCCTGTGCATATTATCCAAGGAGCCACAGCTACCCTCCTGTTCCCCACAGCCATTTATTATTGACTCGTTTTCATCTGAAAGTGATCTCATTAGCACATGATTGTACAAATTACTCGATCAATCTCTTGTGAACTTTGTTGCCCTTCATATATTCCCAGGGTAAGTGAGATCTCCCGTGCATGGCCTGGTAGTTAAAACCTCTGGATATGATTTTTGGGGTAGACAGTCTCCCTGTTTGTTGCTGACTGGTTTTAGAATAAAATGTGTCATATATATATATATATATATATATATATATATATATATAATCATCAAAACCAAGTCATTTGAAGCTGGCTGCACTGACCAGTTACTGCACTCATAAAAGCAGCTCTGATTTTTTTAGCATTACAGTCTAAAAATATAACAAGATTCATTTGCAGTATTTCTTTTAGCATTTATAGCTAAGCATCACTGTTAGAGTCAAAGCACTGTTCACTTTCCATGAAAAGCTCGGCCAGTATGGCCCCTGAGGGCCTGAGAGCCACACTGTGTGCCGGTGAACTGGCGAGCAGGACTAACTTGAGGTTAGAGGCTGTGCTGCCTCCACCGTCTTCATAGCCCATCTGTCATGGCGACCAGGACAGGAAATCAAAGCCTAGCAGCTCTGTCCATGCACGCCATTGGGCCACCGTCGGTCACAATAAATGGCCTGTCGGCTGCTCTCAATGTTGCCAGTTTATTCAACAATAAATTTGGAATTGTCTGGGATTTTCGTACTTGGGCCACATTCCGGTTCAGTGGTGCAGCCAGGGAGCAGCGGTGACACATCTCTGCTTTGTCACTCACAAACCTCGGAGTTAGTATGAAAAGGGAGGGTGGAGTGCTGCATTTTTACCCACATTTATTCGCTGGAGGTGAAGGGATAGTTGGCCTTTGCTCTAACTCATCTGACAGAATTCTGTTGCCATGGCAGTAAATCATTAATTTGAAATAATTTGCTCAGATGAGACTTCTTAAATCTTTATTCATCTTTGATGCAACAGCAAAATCATTTCTGTGTTTCTCAGCTGCTCTTTCCATAGATTACTTATCAGCATGTGTAGTGTGGTATCTTTTCTTTGGATTTCCCATTAAGGATGTTTAAGCTGTCATAATTTCTCATTTTACCACAGATGATTATGTGAAACGGTTGTAGTAGCTAACCGATTTAGCAGCTCTCGCCTTCATTTTCATTCATCTTTTTGGCCTCTTTATATGCACTGTTTGGGTTTTCAAGCATTCGAATCTTTCTGAGACTAGTCTGATTGCAAATAGCGGTGGGTGACTGCCTTCATCTATAAAGCTCTGATGACAGCACTCAACACTGCTCAGCAGACAAACTTAGCAGCAAGTTGGTGAAGAAAGCTGAACCTCTGTTTTTCTCAGTAGAAGATGGAACTCTGAAAAGGGTTGAAAGCAGAGCCATTGAGTAAGACAGTCCAGTCACCGGGGGTTCTGAATTCGGGGTAAACAGTTCCTGCAAGTGCTTAGCGGGCAGTTGGAATGTACGCTTAAAACATACAGCCTTGTTTTTGTTTAACTACCTTTTAAAAAGACATCTCAGACTTCTGTGCTGCTATATCTCTATGGTGCAGCTAGCATAAGTTGCTAACCCCCGTTGCTAAACTTCTGTGAGTCTCCGTGATCCGCCATTGCTGTAAAAAAAAAAAAAATGGTGAAGTGACTCTTCCATTCAACAGCTCTGGTTGAGAGGAGACTCCAAATTCATTTTATCTGCTGGTTAGCGGATCTAAACCTGTTGAACATTGAATGTGACTCTGAAAAACAAACAGAAACATATGATGTAAAGCAAAATATATTTAATACAAGAGAAGGTGGACAACCCAAATAAATGAAACCACAGGGTGATTTCCTGATCTTGGTGTTCTGTTTTGTACAGAAAGTGCTTCTCTATACAGCGCATGTGACGTGTCATGATTAACGTGTCATTTTGGTTTGTTTAAATAATCCAGTGAGTGCAACAATCTATCCTGTCACCCTGCTCTGCTGTCGACGCGGCTGACAGCACATTTATGAGCCACGTCTGTGGCCCGTGTCACTACATTTTGATGTGACTCACCGAGACTGTACAGAGAACAGGCTCATGCGGTTCAAGTATCAAAACCAGACCGATTTTACTCCTGATGAATTATTCTGTATCCTATCATGGTCATTTCCCCCCGATGTATATGAGAAAGCAAATCTTCATGGTGCACCAGAGAGATAAAATTCAAAATCTTTGGTTGGTATTCTCTTTTAACTCAGAGAGCAGGGCCTATCCATCCAAGCATTAAACTAATCAGAGTACCGGAGAATTACTGACTTTTTGAAGTGAAAAGAATGATTTCCATTCCAGTCTTCTTCAAGGCGGCATTTTAAGCATGCAAAGGGAGACCTACTTTGATTATGACCTTGGCTGTAAATTGTAAGCAAATCATTGAGACCTGCTTATATAGGCGGTGGGGCTTTAAAAGTATGAGCATCTTTATGGAACAAAATGAAAAGAATTTTTACAGCTAAATCAATTTGGCAGCACACAAAGCTCATATTTCATAACTCCCCGAATATAAATTCTTTCTAGCCATCAGCTTTGACCTCCCTTGTGGTTGACTGTAGCGCACTACTCAGTGTATTTCTGCATTGTTATTTTCTCTGCGGAAATCTCTGGGCTTGAAACTGCTCCATCATTGGCAGAGTGGTGTAAATGATTTGAGTTATGTTCCTTCGGACTTCTGTCCCTTTCTATTTTCTGCCTGATGCCGTGATCATATTTTCTGAGAGGGAATGTGCTTGAGTGTTAAAGCTCACACAATCCCGCATTACTGTACAGTACTTATGGGGTCGTAATAGTCCTCTGATGTTCACCATTTTCTCTGTGTTTGCAGTAAAGAAGGAGGGCATCATGGAACGCTATCTGGGGGGGAATTTGAAATGAGTCACCGTGGCTTTATACAGTCATCTCTGCGCTACATTCAGCAGAGCTACTGTTTGCATTTGCAAGGCATATTGTACATTCGCTCTCCATGCCTCTAGCCTGTTTTCATCCACAGCAAATTGTTTGAGCGCACTCTGTATTGTAATATTCTGCAGCTGTGCTGTGCGACAGCAAAAGAAATGCATTCAAAGCCATCTCAGTCATGTGAACCGTACCACAGGACAGACCTGAAATACACTGTGAGTCCTAGCAGGGGATGGATGTAAGGGGAATGTTTTCTATTTTAAAGCTGCCCTTGGCAATGTCACACAAAGGTTGCAGACAAACTGTACAAAAAAATGAACTTGGGGATCTTGAAGTTCTCTAATATGATGTTAGCAGACTACACAGCATGCTTTTGCTTTCTAGTGAGAAAGGAGACAATCTAAAGCTACTGTGCCCCGCTTTCCCCAAGGGAGTGCCATCCTACGGCGGCTACGGGAAGTTTCAATTTTTCATTCCCTGTGGGTGGAGTAGTGTTCACACCTGACACGGGAATTAAATTTGAGCAAATAGAGCCCATTTCTGGTGTCTCAGTTGGCAGGGCGGCAGTGCCTTTCAGTGGTTGCTTGTGATTGTCTGAAAATCACACTTGATGCAGCTTAAAAAATTCTGTCATTCGAATGCAGAGCTCAGCATTCGAATATGAGCAGCTTCTCAAGAGAGAACAACAAGGAGCAGACTGACTGAGGGCTAGCACACTGCAGAGAAATGTTCTTTATCTAATAACATAATTCATCCCACCCCAAATGCTCCAACATCTCCCTACCATTACACCCGATTCCTTTCGCACTGTTTTATTTGAAATTGCATAGTTACCATTACAGGTCCTCTAACATCAGCAGGGAGTTGTTCACTTGTATAATTATCAATCGGACTAACATAGAGTATTCAAATAGCATGTGAAATTAAGTGGTGGCACATGTTATGCTCCACTGCTCTGCTGCCCTACTTGTTTAGCAGCAGAAGATCACGGCGATGTCAGGAAACATATAGCACGGGGTCAGTCAAACATCTGCCTCTCTCACCTGGTGTCCTATTACATGCTACCTACTGCGCTGCACGCGTCAAGTGCTGTTAAGGTAATGAGATGGACTTGGCTGCGGCTGCCTTGGCTACCATATGCACAGTCAAATAAGCTGGCTGTTTGATGTCATCCTGAGTTGTTAATAGAAGCCAGAGCTGTGAGATCAGAATGGACATGAGGAGAAGATCAGGTAAAAGTTCGGGCTGCAGTGGCGAATAAATCCAGATTAACTCACTGAAATTACCTTTATGTTTGTGGGATTGAGTTTATTAGCTTCCTTTGAGGTCGTGAAGCAGAGTAACAGTATTTTAGAGTGATCTCTTACTTAAGTTAGCTGAGTCTATATGTGCCACAATTGGTGTTGAAATAATTATCATCTATTAGAAAGCCAATTTCAAGCAATTTCAAGAACTTTAAACTATCGTTCTTATAAACTATAAACTATAGAAATTCTTCTGTGTGAACAAGAAAGTCATTTGACCCCACAAGACAATAACTTATGTACACAAAAACCAAAACCAAAGGAAAATCCCACACTGGGCTTCACTGACTCACATTACTGAATCAGAAAAATTTGAAAATTATTCAAGGTCTTCTTATTACAGATTTTTGGGATACCAGTAAAAATTAATGGTGTAACATAAAGTTATATTCTAAGTACACCAAGACTTACAGTGGGAGTCCATTGTCAGGCTCAGACTACAGTCATGCACACTCTCACTCTGTGCAGTCCTGTGAAAAACTAAGTGCAATCTTGCTGCTTCCAAAGGAAGTAACAGGGTAAAAATGCAAATACAAATTAACAGGATACTCAAATGCAGCTGATCAACAGCAAGTGTGAGCGCCTCTATAAAAACAGAGGTTTTTGTAAATTTCCTGGTCAGTAGCAGGTGTGTGTTAAAGATGAAGTCCCAACAAATTCACCAAAAAGCCTTAAAATCGACGTGAATGAACAAATGCCCACAATTCTCAATGACCTGAAGCAACGCTGTGAAGAAGAGTGGCCCAAAATTCGTTCACAGTGATGTGAGAGACTGAGAAAGTCATATGGAAAATGATCACTGTAAGTTATTACTGCCAAAGGTGTTTCTACATACTTTGAATGGGCTGTGCTCAGTTGTCCTTATAACAACTTCCTTTTTCACATGACTGCACATTGTGTCTTTCTGTTACAGTAGTCACTATCTCAGCTTTGTCAGTTACAGTCAAAATCTTGTGACTGAAAAACATGATAGTTTGCATGTTCCTCTCTTTCATGGTGTTTGGGATGTAATCGGTAAGGAGACGTGTTCCAGAAAAAGAACTTTAAAAATCACTGACACACAAAGTGGTTTGTCTGATGCTGGCACTTGTGTTTTCAATTTCTCAGCTCCATCCAGCTTCAACAATTCTTCGTATTTTTCTTTGCTATGTCTAAAATTGTAGAGCTGGTGTAGAGCACTGCGCTCATTTGGGTCATCCTCACAGAGGTGGTGGAGTCACGGTGGAAGAATCAAAACATTTCTATCATGCTAGTCTTCCTGTCATGAGTCATCTCAGGTGCAGCATCAGTTTTCATCCATTATGACACAGCATGCAAGATAAAAAGACCAGTGGTACCCATTTTGTACTATTCCTGGCCCAAAGCTGCACTCTACGTCTTCCAGTTTGGTCTGAAGCAGTTGTTGGGCAGAAAAGAATCAGATAAACAAGAGTATAAAGCCTAGTACAGGGAAGGGTGTTCATTTCTACAAATAAAGACAACGCAAACTGTGTTTTTCCAGTGCTTATGTAACTTTGTAAGTTATCAGACAAAATTTTCAAGGTCCTCTGTGGTTAAATTGTTCAGGAAACTGGTCATAGTTAATGTCACACAAAGAATTTTAACTTCCCTTTATCCGGTCGTTAAGTGATGACATGACGAATCCTACTTCCGGGTATAAAGTAGTCTGCGTTTAATATGGCTTTTGTGTTGTTAACATGTTTAATGTTTTGTATTTTCTTCTATTTAATCTCAAAAAGCTCCTAAAACAGTCAGTGAGCACTGTTGACCTCCCTCGGCTTTTATTACCGCTAATCGTTTATTTAAGCTCAGTTTTTAAAACCTTAGGATGTAACTACAGCCCAGCCCATGCAGCAGTATATGAATGACTAACCTCGTATTGTGGATGGATTATCTCAGTTGTTCTCCTGGATGAAGTTTGGTCCTTTTACAGCATAGGTGTCAAACTCTGGCCCGCAGGCCAAATTTGGCCCGCAGCCTACTTACATTTGGCCCGCGAAGCCATACCAAATTACTATCAGAGCTGGCCTACTGGTATTATACAGCTAATATATATATTGTTTAGTATTAAGCTTTGCTTGTTCCATATTCAGTTTTTCAGCAAAACGTGTTTGAGTCCATAAGAAAAGATTCATTCTTATATCTGGAGGAATAAATATATTTCAATAAATATTAACGTTAGCCCGCGACTTTGTTCCAGTTTTGAATTTTGGCCCACTGTGTATTTGAGTTTGACACCCCTGTTTTACAGCATCCTGCCATGCGATTACATTTGTTCCTGACCACCGAGAACACTCACATTAACTTTTATCGAGTGGAAAAAAGTTAGCTTTTTTATATTATGCTAACATAGATGTGTCGCTAGCGGTCACGTAGCACATCATTATATACCAGCTAGCCAAACTTCAGTAACCCTACAAACGTCACTGCTGTTTAGTTTTCTGTCTTCATTTATGTTGGAAGTGATAGCAGAGCTGTATGTTTTCATTTGTTTCCAAAACCCCGCAGTCAGGACATGCTATATTGTATTTAGATAGAAGCTAGCGAGCTAACTCCCTGCTAACTTCTAACTCCGTTAAATGTCATAAATTCCGTTTTCATGGATGCCTGATCATTTTATTAAAGATGAAAGACTTTAGACAGTTTTTCAACTCTCAGTAATGCCATAGTGTTCGTTTGATATATGGACCCGCAGCGGAGTTTAGGCCCAGACACGGCTAGTGACGTCAGACTTAACGACCGGATTGTGCAGTTGTGTTTTTTTTTAGCACCACT
The DNA here is from genome assembly GCF_041146795.1 of Maylandia zebra. Taxonomy (NCBI): domain Eukaryota; kingdom Metazoa; phylum Chordata; class Actinopteri; order Cichliformes; family Cichlidae; genus Maylandia; species Maylandia zebra. The sequence continues at coordinate 17,452,840 of NC_135186.1, forward strand.
GATGGCTCCTGTGAACCTTGATCACACCAGAGAGGTTCTAAATAAGAGAAAATGTGTGAACATGATATGTTTTGTGCCTCTTAATATTAAATACACTTTTTTTGAGGGTGGCGTTCTGTCTCCGAGAGACCCTCTTTGTGTCCTTGTCACTGCAGTTTTTGCTATTTTGGGGGGCTTTGGAAAGGACAGTCATTAATTGTTTCCTTCCTTGTTTCCTGTTTCCTTCTTCCCAAATGCTGGGTAAGCATCACTGAGCAAGATGCAGATCCCAAAGATTTCACCTTGACACCACCACTAATGTGTATTTATTTGTGTGTGTGTTTGTGTGTGGCTTAATGAGAGGATTTGCAGAGAGCTTTGTCCTCAGAAAAAAAAATAAGTGGAAAGCACTTTATAAAAGCAGTCCATTTAAAAAGTTGATTTAATCCATAATCAAAACAATTATTAGTGTGTCCCTAAACACAAGACAACTACAAGGAAAGCATAAATGTGCTGTGTGAGATAGCTGGCTGATGCTGAATGGGGGTTTTAGCCACTTTTAATTACATTTAAAAAATTGATAAAGGCAGCCACTACTAATCAGTTATGACAGATTACCTGCATCATTAACATTTATAATTTTTCCTGCAATGTTTCCAGTCTCCCACAGAAGATCTGCTGGATTCATATCAGATTCTATACATGCTAATATGATTGTCATGCTCTCTAAACTAGCGTTTTGTTGCCAGCCCCATTTTCATTCTTGAGAATGCCACTTCTGTCACAAAAGGAGCGCACAATGGAATGAAGATAATCACTCACACTTATTATTGTATCTGAGTGCGGTGATTAGAGTCAGATTAGAAAAGTGGTCGGAGTCAGTTCCGGATGTTTAGGCCAAACCAGCACAGAGGAGCTTTGTGCTATAGCTTTGGTCCCTATAGGGAATAATTCCAAACACAATACGTATTGTCATGAATAATTAACTGCACTACTCTACAAGATGTGGAATTTTTTATAAATATAGTGCAAAACTGTATCTTGGAAAGTCGCGTTGTGCAATAAAACATTGTGAAACCTCGCTTCCATGTGTTTCAAAGCTCCAGTAATTACAATCTATAAAGGAAGATTGTTTTAATATGGAAATGGAATCCTAGTCATAGTTCATTCAGTGCAGCCTCTCATATAATTTTATGGCAAATTCCCTGAGGAGAAACAGAGCTTTTCTCACAAGCTCCCAATGTGGTTTCACTTGTACAGGAGCAGCGCGGCGCTGTCTCCTGCGGATGCCCGTTAAATCTGATAAAGCTTTTTTTCTTTTTTTTTAAATCAGTTAAGACTGACTTCTGATGTATCTGCACAGTCTTAATTAAAGACACAAACAAGGAAAAAAAAGATAAGCTAGAAAGGACTGAAAGTTTTTATTGGTTAGTACAACAAAGAAACAGCAAACTGCTGCAATCAGCTGCGATGTTAACAGGGATGATGATAATTGGCGGCTTTGTATATTCACGGTCCGTCGCTGAGGTCGTGCCAGTGTGGTGTATCTAGAGCCCAACGGCTCTTAGTCCAGCAGTGATGCACACTGAATCAGACTAACAATGTGAAAGCAAGTGTGGACTCCTGGCAGCCTGTTTCAGGCAGAGTTATTAAGATATTTGTGCGCCTGTACTTTGGTGATCTGCAGTGTGTCTGATCAAAGAGCTGATATGTAGAGCACAGACTCACATCTTTGCTCTAACCTGTGTGCGTTTGGTCCCCTGTGTGTGTCTGTGTTGCCAGTTAGCACTAGCATAGTGTTATGATTCACTGATAAGGTGATCAAGCTGCCAGTCGGTGCTTAAAGCCAGTGTCTACTACTTCTTGTTGTCATTTCTGACAGGATCCAGGGCCTGTTCAGCGACCATTCCCATCCTTCAGTCGGCGCTCTCCTCGCTGCCACGGCCATATGTGCATTTCATCATGTGAAACAGAGACGAGGCAAAGTGTCCTCACACCACTGAGTGACAGAAACCCTCTGTCACATGAATTAACTCCTGTACGTATGATGGAGCGCTGGCCATGGCTAAGGGCGCTTTACAAAGCAGCTACCCCCACCCACACACTACACAACTCACCACTTCAACTCCCCCAGCGCCTTACTGTTGTCTTCCTTCAGGCTTATTACATGAAGCCCATTCATCTGTTCAGTGTTGAGCACTGATATCTGATGGCACCTCTGTCCTCCAAGCAACAACCAAGTATACAGGATCTCGCCTCAGCAGAAAAACGAGAGAGGCGGGTGGGCTGAGTGATGGTGGTGCGCGGTGGAGGGTGGCCAGCAAGGCTGATGTTATGAAATTAGATTTACATAGCAGATCTCTGTAGAGCTGGTTTTGTTTTATGGCTCTTAACACTTCTGGAGGTAATTTTATGGAAAAAGTAAACCAGTCTTATCAGCTTAAATAGCAAAGTGTGGCTGTCAGTGGAAACTGCAGCCCATTCGTTGATCTATTAACTGAGAGGCTGAGATACCCCGTAAGCCTGTTTTTGATGTCAAGTAGCACTGCTGGAAGTGAAAAGTACTTCCAGCAAACGAGTAGGGCAGAACAAGTCGGATAATATGATTAGCCAACTCTGGTGTAGAAATATAAAGTTTGACCTGCACGGCGGTAGAGAAAACATTACCTACAACTGAGGAGTCCCTCCTCTGTGGACCAAGTATGTGGACCTAACCAAGTATTTTGTTGCTTAAACACAAACAAACTGCAACTAGAAAATATAAAATGAAAGAAGGTTTAATGCCAGAAAGCTCTGAAGGAAAAGCAGTCAACCCGGCAAGTTAATTTTTGCCCGTGAGTCTATCTATCGCCTACCTAACTATCGTTGCTATGGACAGGAAGTATCTCAACTTGGTGAATTATGCTAAAAGAAATGCCGCAGGGTCACCTTAAATCTTCACAGACATCTTGCTCTGATACTTGGATGTCTCAGCACTGCTCAGGTAATTTTATGAGTCATTTGTGTTCATCAACAACCCTTTCAACCTTTGCCATTATTGCGCTCATTTCATGCTACATAGCAGTTAGCGTCTCACTTAATGAGCATTTGAGTGTGGCAGGAAGCGACTAGAAGCAGCAGCATAAAGGAGCTATGGTTGGTGAATGCCAAGGATTGACCTTACAGGAACTGCAGTACACACTCTTCTCTAATCTGCCTTTTCTCTTAGATGTTTTGAAGAATGGAGAACCTCCCCTTCATACACCCCCCTTGCCCCTCCCATGTAGTTCATCTGCAACTAAAGCATGCTTGCAAAATGTAGATTTCTCCAGTTTGTATAATTAATTTAAAGATAACACTGTGGCAAACTTGGAAAAGCTGCTTATACACGTGTCCCTGGCCAGGGAGTTATCCATCAATTTGTAATGCCTGGAGAACTCTGAAGTAATTCTCTGTGCTTGGACAGAACTATAAGAATAGCACACACACACACACACACACACACACACACACACACACACAGATTTCTGAGCATCACTTTAAGACATTCTGTCCATTTGCTGTCTCAGTAGAGCTTAGCTTGGCTTGAAAATTGGTCTGTCTGGTGTAGGAGCAGTGCCCAGCAGCCTCTACTCCGTCAACCAAGTAACATTTTATTTCTGTCAGTGGTCCAACTCATTTGGATAGTCAAATAAAAAAGAGCAAAAAATAAATAAATGTGGCTTCAAACAGGGTGTGAGAGTGTTAACCTCACATTGTACGTTCGGGCATGGCTGTGAGTTCTCTGTTTAATTATTGCGACTGCCTGTAAAGTGGATATTTTCAGGTACACGCGAGGATAAGTTATCTACAAATGGCCAGTGTTGTCAATTTCACGGCGAGAACAGTCTTGATGTTTCATTATTTAATGGGTTGACTGCTATGAAATTTGCAGAGAACATTCATGCTCACAGTCAGAAGAAGTCTTTAGATTTTGCCCATTACGTGAAAAAAATCAATAAGTTGTTTTATGGTGCTCTCATATCTCGGAGCCTCTGACTCGTGTGTTTGTTATTTTGCAGTTATGGGTAGCCAAATGGAAGATGCTCTTTTAACTGATTTTTTTTCCCTGCATGATCCCTGTAAGGCACTTTCATCAAGAGAACTCTGTCATGCTGTATTAAAACTGAAAAAGCATTCTAGCCGCCTGCTTTTAAAGCACTAAAAACTTTCCTGACATTTTTAATGAGAATATTAAACTCTTTAGTGGAACACAAAGCCAAAAAGGTAAAAAAAATGTCTCTTTGCAAACAACAGCCAGCCTGTCGTTTTCACCTTTGAACACCAGTTGCTCCTCTGTAATAAGTTCATTACTGACTCATTATGCTAATGTGATGTACTTTATCCTCACTGCTGTGTTTGGCAGGCCAGTTGGCGGTGGGAACCTGCGAGATAGTGATGCTCAACAGAGACAGCAGTGTTCCCAGGCGGACCATCGCCAGGCAGACAGCCCGCTGCGCCTGCAGGAGAGGCCAGATCGCCGGCACCACCAGGGCGAGGCCGGCCTGCGTAGATGGTGAGTTCAGTGACTTCTCTAGCCCAATGGAGAATAAATATTAGAGAACGTAGCTGGAGTGATTCAGTACAGCGGGAGAAGAAGTCACTTTGGCAAGCAACTGAATCGGCTGGTGTGCTATAAACATAGAAACAATCTAATTAAAAAGTGTAATTGATGAAAAAAAAGTTCAAAGTAATTTCAATATTTCTGTAACACAATGGATTTTTCCCCTATGCTTGAAGAAAAACTATTTGTATTTCACCTATAACAACTATATTGCAGTCGGCATGTCAAAACCTTTTAATATTTCCCTATATGAAGCCTGTTGTATGCAACTCCACCTTTACCACCATAAATTGAACAGCTGTAGTTCAATTAAACTATTAAAGTAGAAATATTCTCTGAGCATTTAGGGTTTGTTTTTTTTTAATTTTAAGATTTTTTTTAGGGAAGTGTTTTTCATCAAGAGTTAAGGATCGAGTCTCCTGGCACACTTGTGTGCTACATATGATCACTAGCGGCTGGTTAGCTTGGCTTACACCCTAACCCTAACACCACTAGCAGAGTCTCCAGGATGTACAAGGAATGATCTCTTGTAAAATATGATTGTGATATTTCTATACTACTGTTAATAATGAACCTCAGAGATGCCTGCAGGCAGGGTTTAGTTTTCTTTGTACGGAGCCAGGCTAGCAGTTATTCTTTCCAGTCTCTATGTTAACCTACACTAGCTGGCTGCTAGCAGTGGCTTCATACTTAATTGAACAAGTTGTGTCAAACTTTTTACTCTTGTTGAGTGTGGGATCTCGATCTGTGTTTCTGAACAAGGTGGGAAAAAGTGGGAAACCTAGTCATGTATTTACTTTTGTACATTTTTTGCAGTAATGCAGGAGTGGAGAACAATGAAGTATTTGAATAAATCTCGTGCAAAAAAAAATAATTTGATAGTTTTTAATGTATGTAATTGCATTGTAATTTCACAAACCTAGGAGTGCTCTCTGGATGCTCTGGTCCCGTTGAGAAAAGCTGAATAATACACTGTAAAATAAAACTAAACACCAAAATTAAAGTAGTGACATAAATACTGAAAAAAACATTTTAGTTAATGGAAATAAAAAACAAAACTAAATTCAACTGATGCGATATTTATATGCCAAATCATAACAACAATCAATTCAAGTCTAGCAATCAGACGACCTCCTGTGATGAAGCACTTGGCGAGTGTGGGAAGCAAAAACCTTTAACAGGAAGAAACCTCCAGCAGAACCAGGCTCAGCGAGGGGCAGCCATCTGCTGTGACTGGTTGGAGATGAGACAGAGAGACAGGACAAAAACAGCTGTGGAAGACAGCCAGAGATTAATAATAACTAATGATTAAACGTAGAGTGGTGTATAAACACATGGAGAGTGAGCCCACAGCAGTCTAGGCCTACTACAGCATAACTAAGGGAGAGTACAGGGTCACCTGACCCAGCCTTAACTATAAACACATAGAAATTTAAGCTTAATCTTAAAAGTAAAGTGTGTCTGTATCCCCAAATCCACACTGGAAGCAGGTTCCCCAGAAGAAGTAACTGCGGAAAATAACACTATTTAAAATAAATTAGTTTTTCATTTGATCCATTCTTGCTTTGGTCAAATTTCCAAAGCAAGGAAGCTTTGATAAATGTATCTTTACTGGAACTGGGATATCTGAAACTAAACTCTAAACTAAACTGATCTGCAAACAAAATGAAAAAAAAAAATCAACTTCAGGTTAAAATATCGCCAAGACCAATAATACATGCGATAATGACACGTGGAATCATTTCCTCTGCCACAACAGCATCTACAGACCTTTTTCATGGCAGACATTTTGACATAACAGGAACATCATGACAAATTATAAGAGGAAAAGCACAGGTGTAACTATTAACAATAATGTCTCTGTTCCAGTAGGAGTCCCATTTCAGTGAAGCAAAATGCACAATACCGCAGCCCTGCATCGGCTACTCCTGAGTGGAATGCAGTTGCTGTTTTCTGTCTGTCCGCCTGTGTCGTGACTTCCAAACGTGCTGCTGGACAAACCTGCTGTTGCAGGAACTACGGCACCGCTGTGTCGGTCTGACTGTCCTGTCTTTGGACAGTCTTTGTCAAAATGGTAGCGTCGTAACCATGCACTATGCAGTCATGAAACTTTACCAACCCAAGGAGAATGGAAGAAAACAGGACAAAGAGTCATTAGCCACTTTACAGCCAAGTTATTAATGTCAAAAATATCCTAATGCAAAGCAGCATCATCTCCCCCGTTTGACACTGGGTAAAAAGCCAGACTTCAACAACAACAGAGCGCAACCTGTCCTCAATAAGCCCAATGAACAAAATGTATTGGCTTCCTTCTCTCTCCATTAAAAGTAAGTGCCGATGTAATTTGGTTGTTTAACCAGCCAATCGATAATCACTTTGCATGTCTGACTTTTTGATGCCTTTTAGACTGTTTTACTCCTAACTGTGTGATTGGTTGTCTGCATTAGGCCTTCTTCAGTCAGCCACTGTGACATCAACAAATTAGTAATTGCTTTGTGTCTCCAGCGTGTATTGGGTTGAATTTTCCTCCTCCTTTTCCTCCTCCACCTGGGTTTTTAAAAAAAAAAAAAAAGATCACTTGTAATGGAGACTCCAGTGTTCATCCACTTTGTAGATAAGATTTTATACTTTAGAGCCCCTGTCTCTGAGCCATTGGACAGTATCTAGCTAAGAGTGATAAGAACGATGAAAGGGATGGGAGGGGTGTGATTGGAGCTCACAATATCACAATCAGATGCACCATTAGTTCCATCATGCGATGACTCATGTTGGCCTTAATCTAATATCCCTGACACCAGAGCCCCACAGTCCATGTCATCCTCTCGGCGCGCTGCTTTTAACTACCTCTCCCTCTCCGCAGACATTTTTCCATAACACTCAACAGATGCTAATTAATTTACAGAGAACTATGATTACAGCAGCAGGAAATTGATTATTACTGGCTTCCTGCCGCACCACACCCTACGCTCCATTAATAGCCAGCGCATTAAAGTTGGGACCTGTTGCTTGCAGGGTCATATTAAGATTTTCTGCTGACAACTGAGCTCGTCAGTCGTTGCCAGGATTTTAAATGGAATTAGTGTGTATTGCACCAAAATGCAGTGGATTTAATGATGCCTGTGCTCACATATCCTCTCTAACCTTTTAGCTGAGAGCATATTCATTTACATTCACTTTAATGGCCCTTCCCATAAATCCTCTTTTGCCCTTCTAAACACATAAACAATTCACAGACTTATAAATAGGTTTATATATTTCTGTATCTCACCAAGGCCGGGGATCATTCTTTCAGTGTTCCACTTTCTTCCTGATCAGTTTTATACAACACTTTCACAGCTGCAGAAGAAGTGGATCACTGCCCTTTTGTGATCCTGTGATAGAACAGTGACCTTTAATGAAAGTGGAACCGTCACTGACTCTCCGTCTGTGGCATGTAAACAAAGGCGAGCTAGCCTGCCTGATACGGGGTGTTTACAGCTATGACTAATTTTGGAAACATATGGTGAACGGAGCACAAAAATCTCATTTGTTTTTCAGGTTAAAGAGTAACTTAAACAAATTCCTTTTTGTGACGGAGAGCTGTGGTTTATATGCATGTCCATATGGTGTTTCTTTTGTGTGCTCGAAGACAAGCAGTCAGCTACATGGCTGAGCGTTTTTTGCCTGGGAGCTGCAGGATGTCAGTGCAGTTTCAAACACAACAAGACTAAGGAACCAATCCCGTGGATGCGGCTTGTTAGAACTGAAAATCGGGAACAAGGTTTATCCGACATTGGCGCATTTTTAGCTGCTTGATTACGCAGTCATATCAGGAGCTTGTGCTATTTATGTGTGCTCCTTCCTTTTTTTTTCTATCCTCTGCTCTCTGTTTCAACATTTCTGCGTCATGGCCTGTGTATTGTGGTGAAACCGACACACACAGAACAGAGAAATTGAGAGGCGGGTTGCCAGACTTGATTTTAACTAGTTATGTTACTGTAAGTGCAATAAAAGTGTTAATAACTCTAAAGTTGTGCTTGTGATAACAACTGGCCTTTTTAGTGCACTCTTTATGACTGAACCTGCCGATGGACAAGTTAAGCAGTGTTTTCTGATATCTGGCCAGGCAGGCGCTGTGTCCTCCTTCATCCTGCAAGAGAACCCATGAGTGGTGCTCTCACATCCAGAGGGAGAGTGGAAGCACGTTGCAGACAAGTAGCTAAGAGAGGATATGGCTTTAATTTCTCTGTATTTGTGGATCCGCATTTGAATGAGGCCACTAAATGAGACAAAGGTGTGCATTTGGGTGTTACAGATTGGATGTTACAGTTTGTAACACAAAGAGGTCTCCTCGTCTTACAAAGTGAGGACACTGTTGCGAATCGCTTGCTCATAAAGGATCATCGGCTCGTTGGCTTTCTCTTTGTAAAGTCTTTAGCTTACAATACAAAGCACCTTGAGATGGCTTTTGTTGTCAATGGGTGGCACATACTCTAGTTAAAACTGGATTGAACGGAATATGTAACTATTCATTTTATAAAGCGGTAGAAAGATCAAGAGCATGCTCATACATAATACCAATAGCTATTAAATGCTGAGACCAAGGATTGAAAAATTAAGATGTGTGCTGACTTATGATTAGCAAATAACTGCAATGTCCCTGGTTCACTTCTAGTGGGATATATTTTTGCCACGTCATAGTCTTCTCTAGTTCCCCCGGTTTCTGCAGCTGGATCTACACGTTCAATATCTAATAAGAAATATGGAAGGTTATTTTTGCGGGGGGATAACTTGTCTTTTGGAAGTAATAGAGCATTTTTGTAAAGGTGTGAGTCACAGATGCAACAGTGTCAAATCCTGTTATATCTCGACAACCTGCACGGTCCACCTTTATTTCCAGTAGTGTGATTAAAGCTGGTAAAGACATCAGATCTAAGGATATCAAAACTTTAGCTGTTAGCATGCAAATAATGTATTATGAATTAGTACCCAAAGATATTGCAGACATTAGGCGACTGACCTAATAGAACAAAGGCCAGTTCATCTACCAGGATCCATAAGCTAGATCAGCTCAACGATCAGCACCATGGACAGCGATCAAGGAAGCTTTATTGAGTGAATTCAGACTTTAGATATGTCCTTTACAAACATCTACATAACTGGTTTTGGAGATGTAGTGTTTTAACACTGGAAAATTAACAGCTGAATACACTCAACAGAGTATAGAAGTAAAACCTTTGATTTTCACCTGAGGTAGAATAATGTTCCAACATTTCCATTGTCAGCTATGGTGAGTGGTAATGTGATTACAGTCAGAACTGAAGCTTTGATAAACATCCATTTTTACCCAATAGGTATGACCAGTGTGGAGGGTTATTCGTATTTATGTTTGTCTGTTACTGGATTTTCAAAGAACTGATGCTTGTCAGCTTTGGTTGCTGTGCACAGAACTTTGGGAGATTGACTTTTCACACTACACACTGATAAAGTGCACAGTTTGACATTTGACCCCGTGAGCAGCTGACCTTTTGGAGTGTATACGTGCAATTTACACTGTGAGCACAGATTGGATCAAGTCATCGGCAGAGTTATAATCACCACGAAAAGCTCTGGGATTTGAGGGCCTTTACTGTTTCCTGTAATGAATCGAAACTAAAATCCAAGGCTTAGTCTGATGTAACCTCTGAGACATTTTCAAAGTTACTACAATCTGCAGCTGATGGCTTAACAGAGGCAATTGGACAATTCTTCTTATCTCCCTTGCCGTCCTGCTTGTATTCTGCCTTCAGTAATTACATAACGACAAAACTATCTAAGCCTCAAAGTGAATAAAGTCTGTTGTTACCTGTGAATATATGAATTGATTAGCCTAGACGGTAGCTGCATTGCTTGTGCAGTATGACATATTACCGAGTTGTTCCTCCTGTTTTTTTTTTTTTTTTTTACTTCACTGAACATGTTGCAGCAAGGGCAGTGGCTTTTTTTCTGCAAGTTACTTCTTTTGATACTCTTTTTGTAGGTGTATTTCAAGCTTTTTTGCCCTCTTTTTGTGCTGCTGTATGTCAGGGTTGTGCAGGTTTAGTCTGCACACTGTACACAGGAGGATTATGTGCTTTTCCTTGCTTGTCTCCCTGCTCTCACTCTAATCTGCTCCCCGAGTCTCTCCTGCTCCCTTTCTCTGCGTGGCCCGTTGTTGCCATGCCACCACATCACACGGTAATCGTATGAAGCTCGATGGCCACCATGATAAGAGGCTGCAGGGAGACCGTTTATATGCTGGGTTCAAGCTTCTCGTTTTGCGCTCAGTCAAAGCGTTATTGACAATAAACGGGCAAAAGAAGTGATTTAGAAGAAGCATCAAAACAAAACAAAAGCAGAGGTTTTTTTCGTATTTATATTGCAGACGCATAGCCGAGAGGATTAGATGTACTCTTTATTTTAACTGCAGACAGAGCCAGGCCCTCGTTTTAAACAAGCGTGACTTTGAAAAACATGTTTGCTTCTGATCTGACATTCATTTGCTAGTGTTGTTGGCATAGTTTGCCTGCAGTGCTAACAGCACTTCCTTCCATATTTACCTCATCTTGATCATTTTAATATTTATTGAATGTATATTTCATAGCAGCAGTTTCATGAGCAATTTCATCTTTCATATGGAACACAGCCATGATTATTCAGTGTTGCATAAGCACAAAAGAACGTGTAAAGTTAATTTTAATTGAATTGAATTTGTTGCTCTTGTTTTTTTTTTCTTTCTGTTTAGGAGAAATATTTTTATTCACCAAGGAGTTCAAATGTTTCTTTTATTTGCAATTGCAATTTAAAAAAAAAGGATGTGCTGATGTTTCACATTAAAAGCCCTCTATGCAGAGAGTAAAAACACCTTTAAGATTTTTATTTAATAGTTTTTCATGGAAATGGAGTCACCCTGCAATCTACAAGCGTTTGATTACTAGTGTGTCTAAGTGCGCAATTTACTACCTTTGAATGAACTTTCTATGGAACGTTGCTTTCAACAGTGATGCCAAGAAAAGATTCGGTGCAGTGACAAAATTCAGCTTTAGAAAAAGACGAAAGGCTAATGACAAGTGATAAAAAGTCTTGTTGTATCACTGTTGCATTTGTAACTTTGATAGTTGTCCCCTGTGTAGTTAAAGGAGTGTAAATTTTCAGTTGAATTCAATTTTATTGTATTTATACAGCAGCAAATCACAACAGTCAACTCAAGGCGCTTCACATTGTAAGGTAGACCCTACAATAATATGGAACAGGTATTTTCTGAAAATACAATATTTGGCATCTGGTTAATTTTGACCCTCTGTAATTGACCAATAGTTTGTTGCTCATGAAAAGCCAGTTGATTGATGGATTAACCCAGATTGGTTATAACCACTTCATGAACATAAAAAAATTATTTTTTTATGGTACAACTCTACTAATGGTTTATTGATTTCTGATCAGTGGAGCGTAAACTTCCCATCTGTGTCAACAACCACAAATAAAACACTACCCACCAGAAATGCAAAGCAAGCCCCCCCAAAAAACTGCAACAGGAAACTAACTGGATTCTCAACAAACACAATACATGATTATGTGTGGATACATTTTGCAGGCGGGCTGATCATCAGCCCATCAGGCCCATGCTGTCAGGATAATGTTGCAGATTGATCTGTGATTGAAGTTTAATTAACATGAGCCCGAAAACCTGTAAAAACCTGTTACAGTGTTTTTGGTGCCCAGCTTTAATGACTGGCTATAATCTTGTAGGGTGTTTACTGCTGCATAAGAATCATCAGTATTAGTTCCATTATTTCATTTCAAAAGATGCTCTTAATTAATTGTTCTAGTGATTCATTTGTCGCTTTGTTTTTTTTTCTTCGATGCAATTAATCCTTTGGTGTGTCCTTGGTGAGAAAGTGTCTCTCTCTTCATCTGAATACATTTTAAATGAGCTGCCTGTGGCTTGAGTATAAATTTGATGTCATTTTTTGCTCTTCTGCGGTGGCAGAATTTCATCAGATTAGCAGCGCGTCTGGTTTAGAAGTCGCCGTTGTGCCTCCTGCCCTGCTCTGAGTCTCGTCTGGCAGTGTTGTGTTGTGCTGGGCAGGGCTTGGCACCGTGTGCAGGGGGGACAGATGGTCTTACGTGTGATCTAGTTTGAGGTCCAGAGCCGTACCCCGACAGGGACCCTGGCAGCTGATAAGCCTGGCTTGACGTCCGCGGTCCCTGGGTGGGACTCCGACAGCGACTGCGACACGACGGGCCACCCAGGTGTCGGCCAGACAGAGACACTCTCCTCCTCTCTTCCAGCCACCACAGCCAGCTGTTTCATCTCTGCTGTTACCATAACAAACAGGAAAACATTACAAAACAGGCCTGAAAATCTGTTCAAACACCATGATAAAACTATAATGCCAAGATAGCCACAATATTTCCAGCAATTTGCACCAGTTGAGTAACCCAACAAGCCAGGTTTATTATACCCACAGCATGTAAAGCATACTGAAGGGTGAAATCAAGCAGCAGACAGATATTTTCAGACAGCTTTAGCACAGAAGCTTAGTGGGTGGGTGGGTGGTTGTAACGTCTAAGCTTTTTAATGTGTCTACAATTGTGCGTGCCAGCATTTTGGGAGCGATAGGTTTGATGGATGGAGACAGGCTGAAGCCGAACTGCAGCGCTGCCGTTTTGTTGCCGCTCGCGTTATTCATGATGTTGTCGTGCATGAGGTTATCACAGCAATGCTCTCATCCCCCCCTAACGCCGTGTCACCAATCCACGGCTCTCAGCACCAGGAGACTCATCAAGTCATCATAGATCAACTCATGTTGTCATGGATGGCATTGAAAAAGTAACAAGGGCAAGCTATCGGGTGCCCGGATAGTACAGCAGGAGCTGAAAACTGCATTTATTTTAGCCAACCTGCGTGACTCTGGGTTGGCTGGCCTGATGCACTCCACGGTTAGTCAGCACTCCCACCGCTTTGCCAGCTCAGCTTTTATTCCTTGCCCTGGAAATTGAGTTTTGCTGGCCCTGTAATGTACTCAAAACTACATCTGCAACTGACTGATAAATCTACGCTTTGTTGCACCTGACGGATAGCTGTGAAAATGAAAATTCACCGCGGCACGTTGCTGTGTCAGGAGGAAGGTCACTTTAGATTTGCCTCTTCCCCACTCAGGATGATGCCAAAATGACCATTTTGTCTCAGAATCCAATCGCAAAGCTAAACTATCTTCTTAAGCTCGTTCTGTACGATGCGACGACAGGTTTATGTATTGTTTCGTTGAACTGCTGTCTCTCCCTGGCTGCATGGCAACACTATGAGAGCAGGCTTAAAAAAGCACAGCTCCTTCCATGATGAGTAAATAATATCCATTATTTGCTGAGGGAGAATGGCTTTGTATTTACACAGCAGTGATTGTGTGTGCCGCGTTACATACATGAGGGTGCTATTCGGCCAGCTTGATAAATACCACAAGACAGCAGATCTTTATTGCAGACTAGCAGTTGGGGTCTGACACTCCAAAGACCAATTTCAGACCGTTAACAAGGCCTGGACAGGAATACCTCACAGCAAAATGTCACAAGGCCTCCCTTTCCGCACCTCTTTACGCTTCCCCTTCTGCGGCTCCCCTCTCGGTTCCACCATCAGCTCTCCTCCGGACATTCAGCGAATTGTAGTTCCTCTCTTTCAATTTGCCCACCATGTTACCTCGTTCCACAATGTGCTGCCCCGGGGGATCGTGGGTAGGCAGGAGCGGTGGCCCCAGCCAGGTCCGCAGAGAGCTGATAACCTTTCAGTGTTGCTTTAGCACGCTGTGTAAAGAACAATCAGTGCTTATCAACCTCGACGACAGGCGAATGTTAATTCAATGTCATGCAGTCAGGCTGCAGCGGGAGAATGGGAGCATCACTTGGTTACGCTGTGACAGCCTGACGTCTTCTGCCAACAAATAACTTTAAGAAGACTGGAGAAAGGCTTGTTTTTGATTGCCTTTCTGATATGTAATCTCCTCTCTCTAATCTATCTATAAAATGCTACTAAAAATGAATTTAAGGTTTACAGACCCCTGCAGCTGTCATTTGTGTCACAACTGCATAAAGTCTAAAAACAATAAGTCCAGCACCATAGCAATACTGACATCAGAAATAATACATTTGACATTTGCGAGGGCCTAAAACCAAATTACAGCTGCTAGCCTGCCACTAACATGTTGGCCAAATGCCTCCATAAGTGGGTTTACTGTGTAGGGAACACAGCTGCTTGTGTTGTTTGTGGTTTATTTTGAGTAAAACCTGCTAGAAGTGCTCAAATAATGTCACTGTCCATTGGGGCTTAAGACTGCAAGTTTGAAAGTGTAAATCTGGGGGTGCTGAGTGCAACAAAAAATAAAAAATAAATAAAAAAGCGGTCTAACCAGACATCTGCAATCCATTTCCTTCTATTATTCACCATCGCCGCCTCAACAATTCCCAATCTGTCACTGATCTGTTAATGTTCAATTTGCATTGTGGGTTTGTTGGCATCAGGTTTTGACAAGAAGAATGTGTAGACTGAAAAACCCATGGTGCTGCTGCATCAATTTTACTAATGCATTTGTCCATGCTAAATGAACACAGTTTTCTCCTCCCACAGTTACTGGACAACAAGACACATGTAAAAAACAAAAATATATATAATATATAATAATTTTTGAAAAAGGCCCCCTGTCTGTTATTACAATCTGCGTTTTGTGTGTTTTTTGACCAATTTTCAGTCATGTCATTTGTCACGTTCTAATATGGCCACAATGATCTCCAGTGTATAAAAGCTATGATCTCTTTAGGTAGGCAGGCTAAAAACAAATAATCGCCTAAATTGTGGCTACACCTGTAAAACACAATGGAGATATGCCACCACCACCACAGCCTCCAGCTAATTAGGACCTCAGTGGGGGAAAAAGATGGATTCATCTGCTCTCTGATGATGCCAAGAAAATTGAAGATGTGTGCATTTTGTAACAGGATCAAATTTATGGCCAAGCTGTAGCTGGACTCAACTTCTCAGAGTATAATTTAGCTTAAACAAATGAAACATTATTATGTTTTAATTTCCACCAAGAAAAAAATGTCAAAACGGGAAGAGGGGGGGAAGCAATCTTTCTGTGCAGTTGCAGTGAAAGCTTGCATTAGCAAGAGAGTAATTTATGGACCGCCAGCTGGCCTGTAAAGGTTACTACCACAGGCAATTCTGACATGCTAGTTCAACAAGAACCTCATTAAAATACTACAGGCTTTTAGAGACATCAACGTATAAGGTTACCTTTGTGTCTGGTGAGCATAAAAACAACAGATTTGTTTGTTATGGGGAAAAAAAAGTTGACTTTTTCCGCAGTTTTTCTCTCTCGCTCTGTGAATCTGTCTCTCTGTCTAATTTACCTCTTTGACCTGATGTCTTTCTTTGCCTCCCAGCACGAATTGTTCGCAGCCGTCAGTGGTGTGAGATGGCTCCCTGCATGGAGGGGGAGGTCTGCAGCCTCCTGTTCAACCGATCCGGCTGGACCTGCACCAGGGGCAGTGGTCGCATCAAGACCGTCACGGTAATTTACTAGACGTGACATTAATATACGCCATATGCACATAACAGCAATGCGCCTACATTTTCAGCATGAGCGAACCCCCGCCAGCCGATAGTGTCAGGTAAAGCCTGAGCCCTGGGCTACAGGGAGTATATTTCAGTCAAACAGCAGGTCAGCATCCAAGTTTCAAACACTGCATCAATAGTGGAACAAAGATGCCAGAAAATTCATGCAGCACTGCTCTCTGTGGGATCAAACTTTGAAGATTTTTTTAGATATCTTTAGGCCTCAGTCTGGTTTGTTTTACACTTTTACAGGAGTTTTGAATTTTGGTAATTCAAACTTTTGAAACACTGAAGCCTGAATCTGTAGCATATACAGTAATAGTGGTGCAAAGATGTGTTGGGAGGTGCATAGGAAGAAAATCTCATGAAATTAGTGAAATCATCATTAGTTTTTACTGATCTGCAGCTCCTAAGTATAAGATGTTCAGCTCCAGAGCTGCTGGATCAGCCCTGTGCTGTATCACATTTGCACTGAAAGCAAGCAGTGTACCATATTACCCGGGCTACTTGTGGAAAACTTTCTTTTTCCTACATCCTGGATTATTTTACAGAATGGCTTAAACACACTAGCCAAGGCTCAGTCATCTCCTCCCAAAGCTAAAACAAATCATTTGAAGCCAGTCAAATCTGAATCTGACACCAAATCACACGAGCTAGGAACTGCAAGTGAATCACATATTTGGAACAAATGTTCTGTAGTTATTATTCTGTCTTTGTGTTTTTATGGAGAAGGTGGAAGCTGATGGAAAACGTCTGCAAATGCAAATGCAAGACAGATATATGTAATATGTAAAAATGTTGACCAAAGCATTAGGCAGTGTGCAGACAGATAACATTAGTGTCTGACCTCTCTCTGACTTTGTTAGAGATTTAAACGAATGCAAAACATGTTGAATTTTTAAAACCCTCAATATGGTGTCATCTGGTCCTCTGTAGGCTCCTCTCACAGTGCATCCAATGCCTCAGAGCTGCCAGTGCTGCATCGCTTACTGAGCACTGATTAATTCTCATTTGATTAAGCAGCGAAACAATGCACAAGGAGCATTGCTAGTCTCCACGAGGGTTAACTTCATATATTTTTTGTATCAATGCAAAAGAATAATCATTATGAATGCGTTTGAAAGCAAAGAATAAAGAAAAATATCTACCCTCCAGACATTACTGCTTGTTTAGTGAACATTAGAGTCACCATGGATACAGGTCTCTCTGTCACTGTGTGCTTCACACTATATCTCTAGGCAATTTCACACTATGCAGCTCTATGCTCCATGAAAATGGAGCAATTTTGTATTCTTTCTGTACAATTCAATGTAATGCATTTCTCTTAGCAGGTGGCCACCTTCCTGCTATGACTTGTGGAGATATGGTGTTGATAACCTTTCTTTGACAAGTCATGGAAACAAATACTGATAGGTTTGTAGCTTGAACCTATTCGCTGGAACGTTGAAGACAATATAATTACACAGCAAAGCAAGACACGAGTAGGCAAAGTTCTTCATGTTTCTCGTGCACGGGAGAGAACCGGACAAACGCCGTTCCTTCGCTTGACCCCAGTTGCTCTCGTTCGTTCTCCCGTAACACTGTTCTTTTATTGAGGCTACATGAATATGCATAGGTTCATTAACATATGACGTCTACATACACACAAAGAGTACCTTGCCTGTGTGTGTGTGTGTTGTGATTTGTGTGAGGTCAAGATGTGACCCTGTGAAGACTCCCCAAAGCTGGTGCCAGGCGTCTAGCAGATCTATCTAAACAAAAGGCTCTTATACTTAAAGAGATATACGTGTGTTTGCTAAACCATATATCAGCAAGAGAAGATACGACCTCTCCTAGGAGGTGTGTGATCTTATGCTACACAGAGTTGTTACAGACCTCCTAGGATGAGACATTCTTTCAATCTACAAATGATTATACACCTCTAAGCATATATGGTTAAATATTTCTAAGCATAAATGACAATCAACAATACAAAACCTAACAAATACACTTCCTCCAAAAAACGTCAGCCGATCCCAGTTATACTGCTGGCATGTCCTCTATACTTTTGTTTAGAATGGTTTGCGCTTCCCACGTTCATGAAAATTTTGAAGAGGGCCTAACGACTGTTGGTGACAAGCTCGGCTGGACAAGTTTCTTTTTAGTCATCTGCTCCTTGAACAGCAAAGAGCCAAACTGTGGTCATTAAATCTCTGAGCCAACTGGCTGACTTTATAACTCTTCAAATTTTATTTCTGCACCACCTTTTTGCATTTACCAGTGTTACCTTGCTTGCTCGGCTTTTCGCTGTCATTCCCAGGGTGTCAAATACAGATTGTGCAGATCTGTCACAGAAATCTGCACAAGTTGTCTTCTGGCATCAGCTGCAGCAGTATCAGACACCGAGGCCTAACAATCTGCCAATGCATGATAAAATCTACGGCGGTGGAGAGAAAAAAGTTTATTTGTTAGCCAAGAGACTGGAGCTTTTGTCACATATTTTGGGCATATTAATGGCTCAGTCATACTAGAGGAAAAATAGGACAGCAACCTTCTTGCCAGTAGGAAAAACTGGTGGTTGTTGTCAATTAAAAAAAAAATTGCAGTGACCCAAAGGTTGAACGTGCAACCCTCTCAACCTCTGGGCGATCACTTATGATCACAAGGGGATTGCGCAGGTTGCCTGGGGAGAGACAACCTGTCTCCAAACAACCGCTGCCTGTCTCATTCCCTCGGACTCTCAATCATTCTCAGAGTGAAGATGTGCAAATAATTGCCATTAAATTTAAAAATGCAGACGGATTCCCAACATATTGCTATCCATCTGAGTTAGTCAAGTGCAACCCTTTTAGACAGCAACAGACTGGAAATGGTTGCAGACCTATTCCCTTTTTTCAAAGGCGACAAGATCATCAAGCTCTTTGCACATGATTGGCAGAATTCTGGCTGCAGCAGTCTCCAGCTAGTGTTGTTGCCTAATGTAGCATGAGATATCTAGAAATGCTTAGCATCTCTTGACAATGCTTCGGATGAAAACAGGATTTTTTGTTTTTAACTCCAGATCTTAAACTTTATAACAGTTGCTTCGTCTGACAAACTGAATACACACAATCACTGAAAAATAGTCTTTTTTTAATGAATAAAAACGTAATTTCTGTCAGTGAGTATCAATCTAAAAAACCTTGCTTTGGACTCAGGACTTCAGTTCTGCATGTAGGAAAAGGATTTACAGTGAAAGTACAATCAAATATGAGACCGAGAGGTCCTGTGCAAGCATCCATGCGCAACAAATTGGAACTGAGACCAATCTCAATGTTGGCATAAACCCATTGTGTCACAGCGCCAATGCCAAAGTACCAGTTTGTATGTATCTGTGGAATACCATGTCCTTTAAGCTATCTCCTTTCAACAGAACATACATGAGTTCATTGGATCATTTAAATAACTGTAAGTGGCTCAATACAAAGAAGTAGGCTCATATTTATGGACAAACACTATTTTGATTGTACCTTCATGCCAGTAGAGTGAATACATTTTTTTACCTGCCTGATATCTGCCTCAGGTAAGATTATGTCAACAGAAAGAAACAGAGGGGTATAACTTACAGAGGCAGTGCAAGTGAAACAGCTTGGTGTTGTCAGCAAGAGATGACAAGATGGACAGAGCAGGAGAGACCGCTGTCCTTCCCGTCAGGTACAAGGCCAAAGGTCAGCCTCTGACCGGCTCTGTTGATTTTCACTCTCTCTTATCTCTCTCATTTGATGTCTCTTCATCTTGTTCGCTCCTCTGCCTCCTCCGTCCAGCAGCCCTGGGCAGCTGTGACAGATTTCACGCATGCATTCCCGCCGTGCTGTAATGTATCCTGACAGCACACTTAGGTTAGTGTTTTGCTTTTTGTACATACATAAACAAAAAATGCAAATGATGTGTTCCTCTGCACATTCTTAATTAGCTGTTGCTGAGCAGATTTTTGTTGAAGAAGTTAATCTGAAGTGATGTCAGTGGGTTTCTTTTTTTTGGGGGGGGGGGGGGGTTGCTTGTTTGTTTTTTCTGTTATGTATTTTTGAGGGGGCAGGGATAGGAAGGATTTGGCAGTAGAAAAGAGGAGGTATCAAGAGGTATTTGTTGTAAGACCTAAAATGGGAGGAAAGCACATTCTGGAAGATAAATGAAAATGAGAAATCTATAAAGAGGATTGATCAGGCTGGAGGGGGGATAGAAGGATGAAGAGAGAGAACAGGATGGAGGACTTGGCTGCTTCTCGGCCTGTGGCCAAGCTCTGTCTGTCCACATCTGCAAGTATCTGGGAGAAGGAGAGTGCAGAGAGGAGGTTTTAATTGCGAGACAATCTGTCTTCACGTGGTTAATAATCATATTACACACTGGCATTCGGGGAGTGTGTTTTTCTGAAAGCTGATAATGGCTCTTTATTCATGCTGAGGTGCACAGGTTTGATGTAGGTGGAGCTAGCAGATACAACAAAGTGACAAATCTACCTGATGGTGGCAAATCATGCAGAAAGCCATGCATCCAATAAAAGACAATGTGGTTAGAATAATTATACATTGAAGCCGACATTTTTTCTTTTTCATATCTAAGTCCAGTATGAAATCTCTTTCTAATAACTTATCAAATCTATATGAATTCAGTCAGCCAGCTAGGGCTGCCACGATTAGTCAACTAGTCACGATTACGTCGACTATCAAAATCGTCGACGACTGATTTAATAGTCGACGCGTCGTTTGAAGCTTTGTAAGATCACAAAAGAAGCAGGAATAAGTAGCAGGATTTAAGAGTGTAATAACGGACTGAAACAGAAGATGGCAGCACTGCATGTACAAGGATGCCAGCTGCCGTTAAACCCTGAAGAAGAAGAAGCTTTGTCCCAGAATTCATAGCGCAGCCCAGCTCAGTTTCCAACAATGGCGGCAGCTAGTTAGTTTTAATATTATTCTATTACTCTTATTATTCTTTCTGGGTCACAAAATAAACGTTTAAAATATTTTTAGGTGCGAATGTAGCTGTGTAAACCTCAAATATCTGCTCAGTTTATCAAGACACCACATATTTTCAAAAGCGCTCCGACGTTTTCGGAGACATCTGTTACCCACCAGCTCGATAGCTAGCCCGGGGGCAAGGCTCACTAGAGCCCGTGAGAACACCGGACTCCCGGCAAATCGTTTTGCCGCTGTCTTTCGCTACTCAGGTTAAACATATATAAGTCACTTAGGTAACTTAAAAATGTTATTGTTTGGCTTTTTTTTAGTATTTTATTTGTTCCTGAGTAAATCGGTTTGGCTGAGATTAAAGTTATAGTTTTTACACAGCTGAATAAACTGATTATCAGAAGTGTGAGATGCTGGAGAATATAGCAAGGAGTTTATTAAACTTCACAGAAACAATCTGCAAATTTCATTGAAATTTAATAAACTATCATCTTTTAATTTCTGTGCAGCAGCATCTTTCATCGTCTTTAGTTTTAGTTAGCACATACCTTAAACACTTAAAGCTGTAAGCTAATGATAGTTATATAAGAGCAGATGCTGCTGGTGCAATAAGCTGTAGCTGTACATCCAATGGATGCATGATCTGATTAGTCGACTAATCGCAATAATAATCGGTGACTAGTCGACTATCAAAGTAATTGTTTGTGGCAGCCCTACAACCAGCTCAAGCTAGTTTCTATGGAGTGCTGCTTTCATTAATGAAAGGAAGAGACGTCAACCTGTCAGCCTATCACTTTCGCCCAGACAGAGACATCTCAACAACTATTTGACTGATGTCAAATAATGAACTGTGCAGGTCAACACTGGAAACTCTTTTTTTTATATGAATCTACACAGTCCTCAAAAAGAATAGGACTTTTGTGTGTGTGCGTGTATGTGTACGCTGTGACCTTTCCTCTAGTTCAAATATCAGGCCTGAATGTAGATAATAAAATTTATAATCTATTCTGGACATGAGCCACCCTCAGGCCAAAATACAAACTCTGCATACCAGAAATCTAATCAAACAGGCAAATTGCCATTAATTTGATGCTGCACACTAGTGCTCCCATGGGGATAAACTCTTTTTATTTTAACAACCCCATGGCCTTCCCTACTTTCAATACTTGACATTTTTGGGGCAACTAGATGTTAAAAATGTTAGTATGTTTCATTAGTTGTTGAGGTCTTTGTTCTTTACCTCAAATACAGTATCTAAAGAGAATATATATATGTGTATATCCTCATGCATTATATAATTATTTATTATTAATAATAATGATAATGTTGAAAGAACCTTGTGATATAAAAGAAAATGCACAAATCTGTGCACTAATGCTCCATATACAGTGCCTGGATGACAGGAATTTTGCGGCTGTACACACACAGTGGCTTTCAGCTTAAAAGCTTTAATTCAAGGGGTTTAACAAAAGTATTACATTAACCGTTAAGAACCATTAACAGCCATTTTAAATACACCCTGCCAGCCACCTAGCCATTTTCAAAGTCTCAAAAGAAACTGGACAAACAAAAAAAATATAAAGATTGTTTGCAGGCAATGACTGACTGATGTCTAAAGCCCATGGAGTGTTTCCTCCCTTGTGATAACCTGCCAGGTCTTTATGTAGCTGCTGTTGCTGCTTGATTGTGCGTCTTTTTACCTTCAGTAACTGAAAAACGTGCTCCGTTGGGTTGAGATCAGGTGGCTGATGCTGTCATGGAAAATTTCTTTGCCTTGAGAAACTCTTTGTTTGCTTCAGCAGTGTAGACTGTCGACTTTAATTAAAAAATTATTGCACTTTTATATGCTGACTGTACGTGATGCATTTTTTGGAGTTGCAGTGTCAGCGTCACAGGTATAATAAAACCTTTAAAAAAAGTCTAACTATTGTAACACACATTAATTAAGTGATTTGTCAGTTTTACTGCAATATATAGACACTCCCATATTAGACACATGTCACTGCACCTGCAGCTCTTTATAAACACAACCACCTCCCATCACCTCAGCCTCCTCCTTACCGCCCGCCCTCTTGTGAGTGCAGCTCATGGTGGCACTGCCAGGTCACACACTCCAGCCTAACCTGCTAATGGAGTTTGCATATGCAGCCCGCTCTCCACTGCCAGCTAGCCATTAATATGAATCACTCTCTAGAGGCCCCTCCAAACAAGCTTGCAATTTGTCTTCACTAGTGAGCTGCTGAAAGGTCTACATATGATATTCTCCAAGGTGGAAAGCGCAATTCAGGAGGGCTGGGGTGGGGTGTTATGAGGTTGGTTTCATACACTTGACGGGGACACGGGGGGGTGGGGGGTGGATTTAAATTGCGGGGTTACACAAGAGCACAGTTGCATGCCGGGGTCTGTGCTATTGAACGGAAGCTGGAAATGTTCATAAGGTGGAAAATTGACAAGACAGCCAGGGAGAATTTAGGACAGTGAAATTAGTTTTACTCCTTTTAGGCAAGTGAGAGGCTTGTGAGATTGCATCACTTGCTCTCTGCTTGGCGAGAGCTCTGTTGAGAGCACTACTGAGCTCTAATATCAGCCTTTGCTAATGCTTTGCGTTTGCAAAGTGATGGGCTCAAATTGAAATTCTGCATATCAGAAATGCTTCTTCAGTGCGGAAAAAAAAAGATAGGACTATTTTCCTGAATATTGTTACTTCACAGGCTAGCGGGAGCTTAAAGTATGAAATGTAAGTACTTGAAATCCTGATTTGATCATAGTCAGACTGCAGACTCGTGCGCATTTCGACCCACAGACAATAACTCGATGGTTGGTGGGGAAAAAATACCCCAAAAATCTTCATACACCCACACAACAAATGCCATTGCTGGGCTAGTGTGTGGCCTGGAGGGGATTCGACCAGTCGTAGTTGGGCATTTTTTGGCAAAATGAGGAGGGTTACAAAATGAACAGGATACGCACAGACGTACACACACTGAGTGACCCAGTAGGTCAGAGAAGCTTGCATGTTTTTTTTTTTAGCATTTTCTCTTTTTTTCTGCTCTGGTGGCCCTCCTCCAGCTATGTGCTCTTTGTTCCAGCATCAGCCATGGTAAAAAAAAAAAAAAGCCAGCGCAGTCTGTGTAGTCCTGCCAGTGTTGCTGTAAACATAAAGACATCATAGCCAGTTATCATTGCCGGCTTTTTGAAAGGATGCCATGACACAAAAATCTTGATTTGTACAGGAAGGAATAAGTAAAAGGTGTGCCTTTATGAGAAATAGAGCAAAGAAAAACAGGTGTTTGGCTAGAAAACATTCCAAATATGACACCAAAGGGCAAAACAAACAGATAAAACTAGATTTTTGGCACTGTGTCAGTTCAAATGTTCCCGTCCAGTTATGAAGGAGTTATGAAATTCTCACTTCTTTCATAAGAAGTGAGAAAATTACATGGACAGATGATGTAGTTCCACAGTGTCGTTATGTAACACTTGCTAGCACCTCAGTTATAAAGGCTTCAGTGTCTACGACAAAGGACCAGGCAGCCAAGTCACGTGTCGCCATGGTCACTGCTGTGCTGGCAGCCCATCTGACCAGAGACAGACTTCTAATGAGTTTGCTTCTCAAAGGCAGCCCAACACACTCCCAGGCTCTGTCAGGGACACAACTATTTCTCTGCAGCTTCTTGAAATAAATTGTTGATTAGTTGGTGAGGTTGGAGACCTGCGGTAGAGATGACAGTTCTCTGTATGGCTTGGAATCATTAGTGTAAGAGGCTAGAAAAGGATGTTGTGTCCAAATAGGAACAACAAAAAAACAGTACAACTGAGCCTCAGGTGCACTGCCAAAAAATGTCAAAGCATGTCATCTATCTCAAATGGTGTTCTATTTTTCCAAACAGCTGGTGAAAACTAACACTGCAGTCATTGTTTCACCTTTCCAGTGAATATAATTCTACCGAGTGTGTTTGATTTCATTTATAACACTTAATTATTCAAATAACATGAGAAGCAGGTGGTATTATCTCAACCCTACAGGTAGAACATGATATACATGATAAATCTCACGATAACCACCAAAAATGAATTATCCTAATAACAGGTGGAGCTAAAGTCAGATAAATATCATTCTCCTGTGCCACAGACCCTCATTCTTGTCCCAGAATTATTATGATACAGTTATAACACACTTTTTCTATGGGCACTGTGTGAGAGAGAGTGTGTTTTATTTTAAGTCAGCTTGTCATACACCACAGCCAGAAATGCTCATAGATCACCAAAACTGAGAGTAGTATCCAAGTTATGCAATTAGCAGGTAGGTTACAAGTAAGCTGCTACATGTAGCTAGCTTCAAGCTTTCCGCTCAACTAGTCTAAACCACTGGACTGAATGTATTTTCTAGCATACGGGCTAACATGACTTGCTGAGCAGTTGAAAGTTTGGTGAGCATGCTTCCAGCATATTTAGCTAACTAGTTTCAGTTAGCTAATTAGCCTACCATATTGGACTCCTTTGACTACCATACTGGACATGAGGGAAAAATGTCTGACCGATTTTCGACCTGTTCATGCTATAGCAAGAATCTCCTTATCATTGATTTGCTTGCTTGGAGATTAGAGCGGTTGCTTGTAGTTTGCATGATAGACACCAACTCATATGATAACAGAGAACATTTCTCCTTCACAGTAAAAGCTGTGCCTCAAAGCTGCTTTGCAGTCTATTTCTGCTTTGCATCTTGTTTTTCACAATTTTACTAATGCTCAGAGAGCAGCTGTTTACTATTTGCAGACAAGGTGGCATGTTCCGTGCAAACTGCTATCTGCTAGCAAGCCACGCATTTGAACATTTCGAGATTTTCTAGTTGAGGATTACTCATTTTTTCCCTCTCAACTGATGGTTGTCATATGGTCTCTACGGCTGAGTGATTACTTATTCACTTGATCATACACTGTCACACTATCCTGTTTTAGGGTATGAGGTTTCTAAAATTACAGTGATATTCAATGTGGCTGCGCAGTTATGAGCTGAGCTGAGATTTCTGTCTTCAGTTGGAGGCAACGACTAGGTGTTACAGACAAAGTGTGAAGGTCAGGAAGTACTGAGAGATGTCCCAATACCTTGATGTCTCTTGGTCTTGATAGGATTCACAGTAAGAAGAACATAGAAGCATTTTTTCTTTTTTAAAATAATTAATAAACCAAGATAGATACAAGACGTTTT
Source organism: Maylandia zebra (assembly GCF_041146795.1). Classification (NCBI taxonomy): domain Eukaryota; kingdom Metazoa; phylum Chordata; class Actinopteri; order Cichliformes; family Cichlidae; genus Maylandia; species Maylandia zebra. Next base: position 17,479,139 of record NC_135186.1, read on the forward strand.
CACAGTCATTTAAGTGTAGCCTTCTTTAAAAATGTCATAGCTGTCTCTGAAGCAATAATAACACAAAGAATAAGAACAAGAACAAGAACAAAAACAGTGGCTGTTTTGATATATTATAGTGAAGTGCTGTCTCTGTAGAAAAAAAGGAGTATATATGTGTCAAACACACAAGCTGCATTACGCCATAATACTCGGTAAAGTCGTTTTCAAAAGTAAAGTAAATGCTGCAGAGCTGGCTGCTGTGCTGAAGGCTCAAATTAGCCGCCTGTCTTTCATCTGTACATGTAATTACATTTTTATAAGAACTCTTTATAATCGCTTTAGTTGCTATAAAATCTTTATCAAAACAACTAGCCCTACTGAGAATAAAAGCTCTATTTCAAGAGGTCCTTCAGTGTTGGTTTAGTTTTACTTGCAGTTTCATTAGCATATAACTTTGCACTTGTATTTTATATGATTTCACTGTATTTTTTTAGGATATGTAAATTATTTCTTTTTTGTTTTCTTCTTTGTCGCCTCTGGAATCTGTTCAAACCGACTCACTCTCAGTGGGGCACCATCTTTAGATAAAGGTGGTTGTGATGATGGAATCTCTTTGATTAGGTGCTGTAGCACTGTGACCAGCAGCATTAGTTTAGCCCAAATAAAATGCATAATAAGAGAAGTAAAGTAGGTTATTTTTGTAATAGCAACTGCTTGCGCCAAAGGCTCAGAAGGAAACATACAGTAAAATGTTCTTCCAATAAGAGGAAATGGTCTCGGGTCTATTACAGAAAGAAAATAATGATTCAGAAAATCAAAACTGGTTGTCATTAGAAAAATGTTTGCATTTTCAAACTGCACTGAAAAACCAGGCCTGGAACATTTGCAGATATTAGATATGCATGCTGTGCACCATGTCCTTCATTGCTCTGCTGGCTTTCAGTCTCATTCAGTGCCGAAATTATTTAATTTCTGTGCAGCAGCAAGTAAAATTCCAACAATAATGCAAAAACAAACTGTTGAAATAAATTCTAGTGTGCTCGCTTGAATGAAACAGGGTTTAACTTTCACTGCTTTTGTAGTAGTACTGCTGTCTGCCACAAGAAATCTGTAATTTACTAAAACTGTTCTTTTTAATTCACTCATAATCGAATGACAGGAACATGCCGCCGTTGTTTCTTTGATACATACATCAGACAAAAGAGCATGGGGTCTAGCTTTTATGTTTTACTGGCCCACCTCCAGGCTTTCGTACCCATTTCTGCTTGTGAATTGACGGTACTCCTGTCATATTGTATCTGACAGGCCCTCTCTGGATCATCGGGGATAACACACTGTAGCTGGGCTGCTTTGCCTTTGGATGTACATTTATAAAATGACTGATGTTCGAACGCTCGGGTGCCCCTGCCGAGCAAATGCATAGTACACAGAGGTTACACTTGATAAGCAAATATACTATTTATTTCAGTTTCATTTGCAGATCTTCTATTTATCAAGCGGAAAAGAAAAATGTGCTTCTTTGGTTTCTCCTCATCTGTTTGTCACACGCTGTGGCACGATCATCAGTCTTGAGCAGATAGCATGGGGAGAGATGCCGAAAATGTATTGAAATAGGCTAGATTGATAGAGATGTTCAGAAAACAGAGAAACAGCTAATATATTCCCACCATTCCATTTCCTTTTCCATTTGTGTTATCATAGGTGTTGTGTTATTGTGCAGGAATTCTGCAGGACGCTTCATGATCACATTCTCAGTTTATAGTGTTTCCTGTGGTATTCATTTACATGCTATAATAAAGTAACACATTGTGTTTTTGTTTTTGCCTCCTCTGGTACTGCCATTATCTATTAAAGAGTTCTTTTGTCAGTTTGACTTTGCCAGGCGCATGTTGCCCCCTTCTCTTTCCAGTCCAGAGTGAATGCGGTCCCTTCTGCTGTCACTTTCAGCACACTGTACCCGGCTCCCCTATTTGAAGTTCTGTCATTGGCAAGCTTTGAACTGCCATTTGTGTTTTAGCCTGCACTCTGCCTGCCTCCAGAGTTTTGTCTGGTGTAAATTTGTCAAAGCCAAAGGGCACCAACACGGGTTTTTTTTGTAACAGTGATGCAGAAAAGCTCTCGCGTAGACCGGACATGCAGGCTCAGCAGCATCCCGTTTCAAAGCTAGGATGTTTTTGAGCCCTTTGGATCTTTAGTGTATGTATTTTTAATAAATTGTTCAGTGCTGCAGCCCCATGATGCACCCGGCTACAAGCTAACATTTCTATCTAATTTAAAATGCTGTAGTCATCCTCAAAACAAACCCCAGGCCTGTTTCCAGTGGTAGAAAGCAAATACAATTACTCAAATGCTGATTTAGTAGCCCAGAACATTGTTTTTCAAGTACATTTGTTAATATGTTTTTAATTGTAATTAATGCATGCAGCACCATCTACCTATATAATATATAGTTTTTATTTTTGACACTTTTTCACCAGTATATGTACTCAGTCTTGCATTTAATACTTTAATATAAAGCACAATATAATGGCTTAGTGAAGTTTTAGCTGATGGTAAAGACTTTGTATTCCAGCTGGCCTCTTTGCAAAGCATTTGAAACTTTAAATGTGTCTTATCATCTTTCTCTGGGGGCCTCATGAATTTCTTTACAGCATCAAAATCAATACACAGGCTGTTAAAATACGCTTGATTTGTGTTCTACTTTGCACTGAACATGAATTCTGAATTTGTTTTCATTTATTTAACATTTTCATAAGTGAATACATGAATCTGTGTTCTCTGTAGTGTTTGTGTATGCCACATGGTTCAAGTCTTCCGGATCATGCCAATTTTGTGGCTATAGCTTGCTTTGTATGAATTCATTAAATCCTGCTTTAAAGAGCAAAACTTAATTAGAAGATTTGAAAAATAGAGGAGTTTTTTTCTGCAGATGGCACATCAGAAATAAAGCAACAAACAGAACATGCTGCTTGGAAACTAATCAGGTTTTTTCCTCTGAGGCAGCTCTGGGTGTGATGCTCTGATGCTTCAGTACATCAGGCTCACACGGTGAGTGTGAACCATCCACCCAGGTTCTTCAGTAAGCTCTGGCTATGGCTAATAACAGCAGAAGCTCCAGTGAATTGTTATGACTGGGACCTTTCTGAGGCTCCGGTTGATGAACCCAGCTAAGTCCTGTGCAGGAGTCCACTTGTTAGGAGAGACCCCTAGGGAAAGATTCTTACTTACTGCAGTGATGGCGCAGCATAGCACCTCTCTCTACAATGACACGCTGTGCTGTTGGTGACAATTTTGCAGCTCGAAGTGCCACCAAATATGCAGCCTCTGCATTGTTTCCCCTTGAGCACTGAGCAAACAAGCCGTCTGCTGTGCCTGCAGTGGCTTTTCGTCTCAGCTACAGAGGTTTCTGTGAGTTGCAATACTACCTTGGCTGATGATTTTATTTTGGGTAATGCGAGGCATACTGTATCTCAAAAATACTTTGATCCTAAAATATGTTGTGTTGATGATAAGGAACGACGTTAATTGAATCCCTTAATATTATTATTTTTTTGTTGCCAGTCTCCACTGGCACCCTCTCAAAGATCCGTGCTGCACACCTCATTTGAACTGGGAAACTTTATCATTTATGCACAGTGCTCAGTGTTTACAAGTGATGATGAAACGAGGGCACCCCGAGCTCAGAGACGAGGTCCAAATGTTTCAATTTCACCGCAATATAAGCAATTAGCAAAGCGCTTGTTAGTGCGCATACTCTCTCTCTCTCACTCTTTATCTGTAAATCTCCCCCCATCCCTTGTGCCGGCGGGAGATGAATATGTCTTCGATGTCCTTGGATTTCTGTCTTGTAAACACCATAGGTGCTAAGCACTGTTTACCGGTGTGCATGGCGGGCCAACAGCCCCGTCTCTTGCACAGTTGTCCCGCGGGGCCAAACTCACCTTGTTACCCTTTTAATTAGTAGGAGCAGTTAATAGTGTCGGCCGCTCCTGCCGCCTCAGCACTTGCCCTGACTTCAGGAATCGCTCCAATCGATAGCAAAGACTTGGGCTCAGACGGGGAGATGGGGGAGCGGGAGGGAGTCCTTATTGCGGGAGTGGCTCGGGCACATATATGATGATGTTTGAAGTGGACTAAAACAACAAAATTATATTCTTTGAGGGACTGTTTAGGGGCAAAAACCATGCCTTCTCTGTATTCCTTGAACATTTAAAAGTATAACAGGGTCTCTCATGCTTATTCACTCAGTTTCTCCCCTCCCACATTTCCTCTCCTTTGAAAATGAATGTAATCAAAAAGCTAAGGGTTTGCTTGGTAGATTCTATTGTGCCCTTATAAGCTTTTATCCCCTCCAAGCGCTCACCTCCCGTGCTCATTTCTTTTCTTGTTTTGATTTAAAGATGCAGTGGAAGTACTTAGCATTTAGATGACATGCTGCTGGAGAGGTGTGATGGATCAGCGCCTCTTCAGAGGACTGAATTTCTTCGACAGCGCGGGGGCCAGTCGGCTGGTCAGACAGACAGAGAGACAGATCACAGAAGGACCGGCCGAGCAGGCAGCGGAATACCAAGTCTGCCTTAGTGCTGCGAGCCTGGCACAGCCGAAGGGAAAGCAGCGGCTGCTGGGAATGCCAATGCACAGCCCAGACAGCCGTCTCGCCTTAGCTCCTCTGATTGGCTAAACAGACCATTAGCTTTCTGATTATGATTAGCCGAGTCATTATCTGCACAAAAGTGGCTCATTCACCAATATTAAGAAAGCGAGGAAGCTGTATCTCTCCTATGGTCGAGGGGAAAACAGCATGTTGTCGTGTCCTCCTTGAGATGAATGTGGGCGGCAAGAAGTTCCGTTCACAAAGAAATAAAGTGGAACACTGTTTATCACCCTGCCTCACAGCTAATGTGATGAAAAAAAAAGTGTGACGCCACTGATGGAAGAAAAGAGAGGTCCTCTGCTCTTTAATGCAGATGATGCGTTGGCCATTACTTGATCGTATTTTCTGGTTGAGGGGAGAAGCAGTGTCCTCGGAGGTCATAAAATCTGGTAGAGAACAAAATAACCTTCAGCTTCCTTCGTCTCGCCTTAGATATAATTGGAAGATGTGCCATCTGTGCTTTTAAATGGACATATGCTGCTCTGCGTCTAAGGCCAGTAAGCTGAGGGAAAACTGAATAAAATGAAGGCCGGCCCTCTCTTCCTTAGTGACCTTCTGCTTCTTCTTTTCCAGCCTTTGCCCAAGGAGCCGTCGTAGGATGCAGAGGAAAAACAGCAAGTATGAGTTTTGTGATTATCTGCTATTTTGCATAATTTGCATGCTGAGTGCATAACCCTGTTTCCAGTTCATTTGAAGAAACCAAGGATATTTTGATTGTTGGAACTTGTAGAAAGCACAAATACTAACTTTGAAAAGAAGCAGCAAATAAGAGAGGCCCTGCCTCGAATGCATTTCATAGTGTATTTTCCAGGTATGTGTTCAATGGCGAGCTTGAATAAAGGTCCAGGTCTGGGACAATTTCCGAGTCACTTTGATGTAACAATGCAATGAGTTATTGGCAGTTTTTTGAAATGCATAAGAACTGAAAGTAAAGAGCCCCTCTGTGGCTACATCAAAGGGAGCGGCTACTTCAAGGTTCAAGTTCAAGTTCAGTTTTCTCTCAGGACATATGTCGAAAGCATGTCTACATGGAAGAATGTTTTTAGTAACCAAGAGGAAAGCTACAAAAGATTTCACAATAGATTCAAAAAACAGAAAGAAAAGAATTATACTTTAAATCCCTCTAAATCAGTACCACTTGTTTTAAAGTCAGCAAGTAAACTGGAGTGGGTAGCAAGTTAGCCTGACTCAGGTTTACTTCACATCCAGAAACTTCCCTCCGGAAATGAAGTAACGACTAAACTGAAATCTTCATCGGAGAACTTGACTGAATATATCTGAACCTTTTATATTCTACAGAAAAACCCCCCAAAACAAAACAGGCATTTGGAATCTGCGTGCCGTGTGTCTCATAGCCAATATTCTAAGATTGATTTTCCTTCTTCCACTGAGAAAACAAAATGAATCACGCACAATTACCAAAGACGGGGAGAAAGGGGGGAATTGGGGGCGTCATAAATATTTATCTGCCAGCCCTGGGAATTTGTGCAATTCTGTGTGGATTTGCCAACTCATATTTAAGTGTCTGAATGATTTATGTGGTCAGTCCTGGGGTGTCACATTTGTCCACTGTCACCCTGAATCATTTATGTATTAACATTTATGGATTCATCCATATAACATATTCATGGCAGAATTCTATTATCATTCAAATGGTTTTTTTGATCAAATGATTGGCTAAATTAAGCCATTAACTGCAGAATTTCACCGCAGGTGAAACGTATTCCACCTAGAAAAGAATATATGACATATGAACCCATTTCTTCACATAACTCATATAATTAGATTTTTTTTTACCTTTTAGACGTGGCATAATTAACTGTGGAGTCACACCAGTGCTGTGTTTATTCACTGGAAGCAATAGTGATTTCAAAAGAAAAGAAAAGAGGTAACTATATTCAGGAAAAAAGGTGTTTCCTGTTCCCTCACAGGCTTCAATGGTGATGGATGTCAAAGCATAAATCAGTTACCGTTGAGTGTGAGGGACGTTCTATTAATACATTCCTCATTAAATTTGTCATTTATTTGATGGAATTAACAAAACAAATGTTGAAGTGTGCCTAACGCAGAGTCCTGATGCCTGTTTTCATAATGTCAGACAATGCACAGGCAAAGAATGACAAGACCTTAATTTGAGTCTCTCGTTAAATTCATAATTGGCTCATATTCTGTATGTAAAGTGTTTTTCTGGAGCTGACATGGATATGAAAATTAAAGTGGAAGGAGGGAAGTCGGTGGGTGGGTGGTGGTGCTGGTCTTGCAGTTTTTTTTCCTTTAACACCTTTGAATCTGTATATTGGCTGTTTTTGTTGTTAACTAAACTGGTTTTGTTTTTGATTAAAAAAATAATGAGGACTGCAGTTTGGCCCTGACAAAAATGTGACACCAAGAAAAGGCGTTTCTGATACTCACAGTTAGGCAGTGAATGCCCTAAAAAAAAATCAGGGCACATTTTCTTTTTCTTTTTTTACTGAAGTGAAATTTGGAACGCCAGGACTGCCATAATGAATTAATTAAATACACCATTAAATAATTAATTAAATGTGGCAATAATTAATTAAAATTGGAATTAATTAATTAAATAAATAGTTATGACACATGTAATTAATTAATTACTGACACATTTAATTAATTATTTATGTATTTCACATTTTAATTAATTATTGACACATTTAATTAATTATTTATGTATTTCACATTTTAATTAATTATTGACACATTTAATTAATTATTGACACATTTAATTAATTATTTAATGATATATTTATTTATTTCATTTTGGCAGTCCTGACGCCTGGCTCTCATCATGAAATAATTTTATCTGTCAGCCTCACCCATCAAACTCAGGGGGCGGGGTTAACGCTGATCGAGTCAAAACCATTGCTTTGGCCTGGTGGCCATTGTTTCTAGCACACAACAACCGGCATGTGGAAGCTAACAGAACTGAGCTTTGAAAAACCCTGTTTGTGTGTTACCAAATACCGTTTTAATATTTTTTTAGCCGAGAATGTAGTGGTTTAATCTTCATGTGTCTGGTCGGTTTGTCAAGATACAGCCTCTTTGCAAAAGTGTTTTGATGATTTCGGAGATGTCGTCCCAGTCTCACGGCAAAGCGTGGGATAGACCCGCTCGCCTCGCAAGCAATCCCACCGACAAAGCGCAGGCCCCGGTACACAGCTGTAGTAACCCCCGCTGACTTCTTTTACTGAGGTTATATTTATCGATGTTTTATTTCCTGATGTTCTTATGTGTCCTACGTGTTTCAGTCGCCAATTCTGAATTATAACTAACATTAAAAACATGTTTAAGGAGGAGAGAGAGCAAATAAATCTGTTTAACATCTGATCTTTGGGTTTTTGTTCAGTAATCAGCGTGACCTGTGTATAAACACATAAAAGAGATAACGTTGGTGTTTCCGTCATGTAGTAACTGCTGGCTTTAACTGTACAAAGGTTGTTCGACACTATGAAACACATACAGACTTCATGATGTTCGGCTAATATTTTTATTGTGAATATTAATCATGCTGACCTCGCTCTGTACACCACGCAGCGAGGTCAGCATATCCACGATATCCTCAGCTCCATGAGTTAACACAAAGTTTCCCAGCTGACTATCTAACTGCCAACTATTCCAGAGACGTGAAAATATACAGCATAAAGAAAAGTGTAAGAGACTCAGCAGCAGATTAGAATAACAGTTATACATTTAATAAATCACCAAATGAATCCAAGAAACGAGCAAACCTGTTCCGACAATTTGAATTTGTATTCCCTCAGCTGCAGACTCGCTGCTGTTTAAATGTTTGAAAAGGAAGATTAGATATAAAAAACGTCAAACATAGACTCAGTCTGCCTTCACATTTGATATGAGGCCAGCACGTATAGTGGCCTCAGCAGGCTATTACTGAAATACACATGCTATATCATAAACTATGATATAAACAGGGAGGTCCTATTAACATGTTTAGTTTTAAAGGACACCTTCCTGCCTTTAGTCTCATTCATGAGCAGTATTAGTTTTCTTCTAACATCCAGAAGTCTGCACAATGTGTTTCATAGTTTGTAACAAGCCTTTGACAGGTAAACATAACATGACCGAAAAAGCAAAAAAAAAGAAAAAAAAGAGAGAGAGAGAGAGAGAGAGAGTGTGTGTTGACATAAGAAGAGAAAATTCTCTCAATTATGGAGACAGACAAATGGTTCATTTATGTTTGATGTGTGTTTATTCCTCCCTAAATATCGTCGGTGAAGTTCGCCATGCACGTCAGATTTTCCTGCGCATTTTTATACCTCTGCCAACAGAGAGAGAGAAAAAAATCACATTCTAACAGACAGCTGGTGCTTAGAATACAGTTGAATAACTATTAAAAAACAGATGATATTTAGATGATAGTTCAGTCTAACACATGTGCCAGTGAACCATTAAACGTCTGTGAAACTATGCAGTTATGAAACGTAACTTTAACCTCAGCCAAACCGATTTGCTCAGTTGTAAATAAAACAGCGAAGTAAACGTGACCCGACAGACAGAACCTGAGTGAATGAAGTCCAGCGTTTAACCACTGAGAGCTAAAACTCAGCTGAGGTTCAAAGCTGTGTGCCGGTGATTGGACATCAGCCGCTGATAAAGCTGTTCGCCTATAAAGTGCTCTGTAAGGAAACGAGCTCCAGCAGCTCTGCGCTCGGGGAAAACACTATATTTACTTATCTTGTGCAGAAAAATGCGCTGACATTGCGTTATATCGAGCACCGGCTGCCCAGTTAAACTGTGACTATCACCAGGTAACTAGGCGTGTTTCTTGAATTAGCAGCAGGTGTTAAACAGCTGACAGATGAGGAGGAGGATGCATGCAGGTAAACTGAGGGTCTGTTGAGCTGATCGCTGGTTTCGTGAGAAAAATGTCAGCTCGTTCTTTATGTTACAGAAGCACAGAGACACAAGACCAGGCGGAAAGAGACGATCGTTCGGTGAAAATGAGAATCTGCGAATGCAACATGTGGAACACGGAGAGTGGAATATGTAAACAAACCGGTTAACGTAACCCCCTCGGTGCACTCTGCATGCTAATTGTTAGCAGAGCTAGTGAAATCTCTGAAAACATCTGAGCAATTTTGCAAACATGTTCTATGTTGACAACCTGACCAGACATACGTCGCGACATTCGCGGCTAAAACACTGTTAAAAGTGTAGCTGGTGACAGAAAAACGGGGTATTTTAAAACTACACCACCACCATTGCTGCCTGTGATTTGATCTGCATTCTGGGATAACTGGCTGCCCCAAGTCTACACAAGCAATCGATTTTCTAGGATCGACCTGTTTTGACTTACTTTGCACGGCAACCAATCAAATGTTAGAGAAGCTGCATGGGCAGCGTTAACCCCGCCCCCTGAGTTTGATGGGTGAGGCTGACAGATAAAATTATTTCATGACGAGAGCCAGGCGTCAGGACTGCCAAAATGAAATAAATAAATATATCATTAAATAATTAATTAAATGTGTCAATAATTAATTAAATGTGTCAATAATTAATTAAAATGTGAAATACATAAATAATTAATTAAATGTGTCAATAATTAATTAAAATGTGAAATACATAAATAATTAATTAAATGTGTCAATAATTAATTAATTACATGTGTCATAACTATTTATTTAATTAATTAATTCCAATTTTAATTAATTATTGCCACATTTAATTAATTATTTAATGGTGTATTTAATTAATTCATTATGGCAGTCCTGGCGTTCCATAGTGAAAACGCTAATTTAGTTGTTACATGATTAAAAACAAGACTGCGTTTATTTCTTTTCCTCTGTGCACAGGAACCATAATCTAATTAAAGCTGCTTTTGACTTGCTCCCTTAATTCGCAAGGGGTCACCACAGCAGGTAGCTCCACATGTTTGATTTGGCAGATTTTTACACTGGATGCCCTTACTGACACAACCCCAAAGGGATTTGTGTCTCCTCCCGGGATTAAACCGGGGATCTTTTGCTTGTTAGGCAAGTGTGTAAACTACTACACTAGGGATCTGCTAATTAATTTAGATTACTAAAGTAAAAGTTAATTTTTCACAAGCAGGCAAAAGTGACAATAAAGGCTGCTTTGTGCTGCTGCTGTTAATGCGATAGCATTAGGTTCATGGAAAATGTTGGAATTTGACATAAAATTCAAAAGGCTACACAACACAGAAAATCGTCTGCACATTTGCATAACAAGGCGCATGTCTGAAACGATCTAACTTCACAGTTAGTGTCTCACGTTTGTCTTTGTCTTTCTTTCTTCTGCTGCAGGTTCATTGACATCTATGTTGCTAAAGAAACCGAGGCCAGTCATTACACCCAAGATATTTTGTCCGTTCACCAATGAGGCTCCCAAAACTTACATCGGCTCTGACCTTCAATAATAAAAAATAAAAGATAAAATAACCCATAACATCTCCAGTCACCGCAGTGAGAGACCTGAAACATCTGAAAACTCCACGAGGGCCGCATGGTAACAACATCAGCATTGAACGTTCATCACACCCAACTTCATGGGCTAATCATGGAACAAAATCCCTATGAGAAACCCCAGAACAACCAGTGGAAAATTCACTGAAGGCCTTTTTTTTTTGTCTTTTTGTCTGCCACTGCCCAATCTGCAGGGGACAGCTCCTTGAAGATTCTTTTTATACCTTTGTGGCTTGATTTAGACTTGTCACAAGGCCTTTCAAAAGTCAGCCCCTTCATCTTCTTTACAGTCGCCGCCATGAAGCAATCCAAGGTTATATTCCAGCCAAGTTTCTTTAATGACAGTTCATTGCTTGAGTCGTGACTTTACAGAGGTTGAGGCAGGCCATATTGTCCGTTGGATTCTAGCTTTTAACACCTTTCTCTCATTTGGCCGGGTGAGATTTTTACAAGGCCATAGCCGCCAATGTCTCTGCATACACATAACGGGACGGATATTATGAAATAGCATGAAAGTCACACAAGAGATGACAGATGAGTTGACTGTCTTTGCTCACTGAATGGAGATCGTGATGGTGAAATGTGGACATTTTGGATGACTTAGCTTATACCTTATGTTGTTTGGTTTTTTTTATGTGGTGCCAACATAGACTAGAAAAGTAGTTTTTGTCAATGAACATCTTGTACACACAACTGGGAGCATTTAGCAGATGTGGACCCCTGGCTTGTTTTAATGATCTATACTGTGTGTGTGTGTATGTGTGCGTGGGCACAAGGGTGTGGGTGCATGTTTGCATCTGTCCGTGTGTGAATATGTGAGTACACGTGTGCTTGTGTGTGTATGTTTTTCTGTATGCGTGAGTGGGTAGGAACATCCAGAGATACACTGTGAAATAAGTCATATCCGATGCATTATTCATACTCTTGTATATTTTTGGGACACGCCCAGACCAGAGCTCACCATCTGGCAAAAAGGAAGCATTTGGGATTTTACAGATGTTGGATCTCATTTTAATCCTGGGTTCGCCTTTTCCTTTCTTCCTTCTTGTCTTTTCTTTAGTACATAGAAATATTTATATTGGGGATAAAATATAATTGAAACTGAAATTGAAACAGTATTGTCACATAAGTTAAAATTCTGTAATTAAAATCGATTTATGTGTGATTAAATGTATTTCCGAATCCTTGTCTAAACCGACTATATTTTGATATGAAATGTTTTGGCTGGCCAGATGTGCTATTTGCCAAGAAATGCTTGATATATTTAAAATTATGTACATACATACATATTGATATATATATATATATATCCAACTAATGTATTTTTTGTTCTATGGGTCTTACTCTAAGGAGTTATAGAGGAGCAGTAGCACAAAAGGCATCAGTCTGAGAGAAGCAGAAGAAGTGGACACAATAACGTGAACGCCAGTAATATTTTTCCAAAAGAATACAAATAAAAAATAAAACACATTCCAAACACATCGAGCTATGGTCTGCAGATGAATAACATCTCTCCAAGCCATTTGCAAAAATAATAATCGCCACGGTGATACTTTACTAGGGGTGATTGCAGTTGGTTGCATTATAATGTACAGGTGTTCCGGTTAATGTGCCTGCTCCTTGCTCCCCTTTTTTCATTTCTTTGTACTACAAAGCCCTGTACATCTCCATCTTAATGTATGCATTTGAGGATATAAAGAGAGCATCTGCTCCCAGAAGCTGTGGACTGTGCATTTGGTGTGTGTGTGTGTGTGCGTGTGTTTTCCAGGTCAGTACACAGTCTTCTGTGTTGTGAGAAAATACCAATTTCCACCTGATCCCATTTCTTTGATTTCATGCTGCCTTTATTTATCACTTCTATGGTTGGCACTCACCGTAAGTAAATTGTCCCTTTGTTTTGCCTCACTGTCAGTGCAGGAGCTGCTGCAGTGACTCTAAGCAGGACAGTAACACTGACGGATTTTACTCAATGATAGATAAGAACAGATGGACATACATAAACCTCCTCTGCCTCTGCATCTGAAAAATGTCCAAATCTGACAAGTATTTATGCTAGAACATGTCATCAAAGTAAGTCTGGTATGGTCCCAGTCACACAGGGCTAGCGACTGGTTTTCGACCCCTTGACAGCCTCCAGTTGCTAGGCAAATATGTGTATTGTTGTTGAGAGGTTGCTGGCTGTCACTTGGTGAAATCATTCACAGAGGGCATTACCACTAAACCCTCCTTGTGGTTGCTTTGGTTAATAGCACGTTGCTACAGTCGCCCATAGTTTTCATGGAAGATTCCGGACATGGATGCGAAAACTTGCTAAGTTTGACAGCACGTGGTGTCCATTTCTAGGTTGTGCCCTTTTTATAATTTCCCTACCACTTCGCAAGTAGTTGGCAACTGTTTGCAGACAAGTTGGTGTTTTGTATACAAATTCTTGTTGGCCACATCTGTAACCAAAATATTCTCAAGGAGGTTTTCAGTGCACTATCATACAACTTTTTGGGACCTTCAAAGTAAAAGCTGTGCCTTTTGACCACTACTTTCACTTTCTAGCATCTAAGCAACAACAAGGTTCTCTATGGCGGTATATCATCTTTATGACAGATTTTTTCCCGGCAACACATGGCTGTAATGTATATAGATATTATATTTGTATTTCTCAGACAGCATTTATTTTAAAAAAATAGCTGAAAAAAACCCAGAGTCTGAAAATGATATAGTAACGGTATATGAGATAAATTATGATAATAATGAAAAAAAATATTGAATGCATTGTGTAATACTATACCTGAAGTAACTGTAGAGAATAGATTTCATTACAGACAACCGAGTTATTCACTGTATAACATATCGCTTTACAAAAGTTGCCTTATGTCTTTATTATTTTAGTATTATTCCACAATATGGCAAGTGGATATTGACATATAATGCTACAAGTTATAATTGCATATAATTGCATCAGAAATGTTCCCATACTTCTCACAATTAAAACAGGCAGAGTAAATATTAATCTGATTTATTCTATGTCACAGTTTACTCAGAGCTGTGTGGCTATATGAAATCAACGCGAACCCCTAAGGCATTGTTTAGGAACTAATACTCTCTTATACCCCTGCTTAATATATAATTACCAAATGTTAATGCCTATTTAGTTACTTAATTGCTCAGAGCCACTTAACCCATTGTGCATAAAAGGTTGAAAAGTTTTATAAATTTCATGAGGCTTTTGCTTTCTTTCACAGGTCTATAAAAAGTCCTCATTAATGGGAAACTAAAAGCAGTTTTAAATGTAAGTGCTTGTAAGTATTTTTAATTAACTGCTAAGCCAGCATGACCTTGCATATACTGGTCACAGCAAAAGCCAGTTAGGTGATAATTTGCCTACCGTACTGTATATATTTAGAGTAAAGTACGAGAGTGTAAATGCATCGGATTTCTACTGTAAATCTCTCTTAAGACCCACCTTTCCTGCTAATTACTGTAAAACTAATTAAACTCTATACAACTGTGGCTCTACGGTGGAATTCATTTAGTGTTTTTCTAATCTTATTGGCCACTCAAAAATTTTTACACTGCAGCCTACACACAGAACTTTGTTCTTCATTCAACCAGTAATGGACAGTTTGACATGCGGGCCAGTGGAGCAGTGGACTGATCAGCGGAGGCCGCCACTCTGCCTCCTGAGTCAGCTGGCTCTACTGTATTCTCTCAAATGACCGAGTTCTTTCCAGGAAATCTTAAAGAAATGTAAAATTAAGGGGAAGTAAGGTATTCGTAAAATGCTTTGCCTTGCTATTATTGATTTATGAATTGGCACTGTTTTTCTTATTGGCTCACTGCGAGTGATATTTCTAGGTCATGATGTAGCATTAGTACCATCAAGAATATTAGGTGTTCCACCTGACTGTAAAAAGACTGAGGCATGTGGTTTCTGCGGATGCTGCTGAGCCAGTATTCCCACTCAACTCCCACTCAGAGATGTCCTTTCAACAAGGCCTGTCCCTGCTGCTTCCTTCCACTTTCCTTGTATGTCTTGCTGTCTCAGGGTTTTGGATGTGGGCTTCTGTCGGGATCAACAAATGTGGTATTTTTCCTCCATTCCATCTACATTACAGCACAGTATTTCACTGGATATCAGAAAACCTTTACTACACCAGACAGTGAGCTGTCAGGAAGCTACTGTGACAGAATAAAAACTCTTTGTAATGTGGATTCTATCATATATTGATGTTATAAAAATATGACTTTTACATAATCTTTATGATTATCTAGCATTTGTTAAAGGGAAAAATTGAGTGTGATAAAGGTTTGAAGAAAATCTGATGTCACTTATTATAACGGGTGGGCCATTTATATGGATACACCGTAATAACATGGGAATGGTTGGTGATATTAAAGTCCTGTTTGTGGCACATTAGTATATGTGAGGGGGCAAACTCCTCATCCTGGGTGGTGACCATGGTGGCCATTCATGGTGGCCACACTGAAACCAAGCACACCATTGTTTTTCTTGTGACATTACCACTAAGTTTGATGTGTCACATGGCCCTCTTCCTATTGAAAAAACAAAAGATGTATCCAAGATGGCCGACTTCTAAATGGCCACCATGGTCACCACCCATCTTGAGGAGTTTGCCCCCTCACATATACTAATGTGCCACAAACAGGACTTTAATATCACCAGCCATTGCCATGTTATTACGGTGTATCCATATAAATGGCCCACCCTGTACATTTGTTAAAATGTGTAGTTGCAGATATGAACTTCATAGACGATCACTTCTCAACGCAGATTACCGCCATAAAATCTGATTACATTTCTCAATCAGCTCTGGGAATTGCCCTGTAATTGACACATAAAAAAAGTGAAGCTATGTATTGTAGCTACAGCCGAATAACCATGCAGTAAATGTTTGACCATCATGGAATAACACTAGAGTGGGATCAGTGGAGGGGCGAAACTCGTCATGCTATGCTTGCATGAGAGCATTTTTTTCCCTCAGATATATCGTAGCTCGAGTGTTATCAAGTGCCTTTAGCTTGTGTCTATGTGAATCCCAGCTAGCAGCAACCACCATGTAACACAATAACACCTGACACTTGATCTTACTGGCTGTTTTTGTGCTTTTAAAAAAGCAATTGTGTCAGCACTTGTGGGATATCTTTTTTCCTCTTGAATAAAACCATCAGGGCCAGCACAAGGGATAAGTGCTCCAGCACTGCGGGCCTTCATCGCTGTATTTCAGTTTTGCTGCTGAGTCTTCCCTATCCAGAATGGATCCCTGGCCGAGCCTAATGAGACACAAACACACCCTCGAGGCTCAGACTGTCTTGCTAAACACAGCATTGTTGAACGGCGCCGCAGTGTAGCGAATTAGCATTTATGCCCACATAAAAATCCATTTACTGATCCATTAGCTTAGCATAGTGCTAATGAGTTGCTAGTGATGATTCGCAAGGGACTTTGGTAGCAGAGCGTCATTAAAGGTTGACTCTTACAAAATAACAGCTTTGCATGTTGAGAGAGGGCTGTAGAATAACACAACTTCCTGTACTAACAATGTTGCTTTTATTTTATATAATCAACTTCTTATATTAAGGGCCAATTTTTCTCCTCCATCCCCACTCAAATGGTGCTCAGGAACCTGCATGTTTTGCTTGTGGGAAATTGGCATGCCACTGTCACAGGAAATCTATTTAGCCATCGCTCAAACTAATGATGAGGAGGTGGCTGTACTCAGCAGCTTGTGCCAGGTAAGCAGAGCAGAACAGGCTGCAGAAAGCCCCTTCTCAATGGTAAGTTAAAGGTAGAACACAATCAAAGGTATGAGTGAAATAAGCCCTAAGCAGATCATATCAACCCAAAGATTTCTCGAGACATTTTATTGCTTGACTCTTGCTTTCTATTACACCACTAGACACTTTAGTTTTTAATTCAGAATTGAGAAGAAATGTGTGGCTCCACGCTTTGCTCACTTCCAGCAGCACAATGAATGTGAGAAGCAGATCTATAACTGAATGAAATGTCATTTGATTTCCGTTCACAAGAGAAACCAGCAGAATGATATTAGCATCATCGGAGAAAAACCTCATTGCCAAAGCCTCCCGGTCCAGGGCCCATTGCAGTGCTGCCACACTGAAGGGGAAGCAGCTCCGGGGGGGAGATGAAGGTATAAAATGGTCGTTTTACCAGAGCAACACAAGCTAATTTATCATTCTCCAGGGGTCAGGCGACGCTTTCTTGGTTGTGAATTTTAATGTTGTTTTTTATGGGTCTTAATAAACTCTATTTTGCTGCGAGCGTTTATGCAGAAGAGCACAACATCCTTCACTCGGCTCATTTAGTGAGTCAAGGAGAGAAGGGCCGCAGCCAAATTTATCCAATGGAGTCATTAGTTTCTTGCACTAATATGACTCAGGAAGGTGAAATATTGACACTATTGGGAAAGTCATTCATGCTCTCTGCCGCATGCTCAGATTGTGCATGTTACCTTAGATTATTTCACTAATATTATGCTAACATGTAAGAATTTCATGCATAATCACTTTGGCTGTATAATTCAGGATTTCCGCTAAATGGTCAGTGATCTTGATGTGCCTCGCTTGGCTATACTAGCTGTGTGGCTCTACTGATGGCAATATTGGTCCGTTAGTCTGCGCCTTTAGTGCAAACAAAATGTCCCAAAAGATGTTTGGACTGTGTTGAAATGCTGGCCTGAGCCTTTATAGTTCTCGGAAGACTCTTAGTGACGTTGGTACTCATCTAATTACAGCTCCTCCAGGAGGATGATGTTTTGGCTTTTTCGCCAATGTCTCTGCAACTGTTTGGAGCCATCCATTCATCTTAATTTAATTAATTCCCTCTGGTATTTATACTAAACTAATATGGTAAACTTGGTAAACATTACATCTGTCCAACTTAGCTTTTTTACCATCTTAGCTGGCCATTTTAATTAGCCCATTGATTTAGCATTTAGCACAAAGTACAAGATTTCTTGTATAGATGAAACTTCCAAATCTTGTAATACTGTGAGTTTCAAACAAAAGAAAACTGTATGGACATAAAGGAATAGTAAGCAAACAACAGCAATGAAATGTTGGAATTTACTTTCTAAATATTTTTTATTTTTTTTCCAGAAAAAGAAATTTGCTTTATAACTAAAGTCCAAGGATTTATCTAAAAGCACTGTGATACTATGGTATTCAACTTTACGGGTGAATTGTAAGTGTAAGGGCCACCTCTTATTAGAAAGTCACAGGTCACATTTAACCGTTGACATAGTTACGCAGCAGGAAAATCAACCCTGATGGGGGTATAGATCTTGTGCCAGCCTACTGACTTGTTTATCAGATTTTAAGAGGTTGAGTGACACCATTTAACAAAGGGGTCAGTTCATCACATGATTACTTCCCGTTACATTGGCTCAGTGCTCCCAGCTCTGCATCCAGTCAATTACCAGGCCTAATGTTGAGGACCCGGGTGTTTATTTGAATGCTTATTGCCTTTGGACTTGACAGCAGCTACCCGTCCTTGGGACCAAACACAGAGAACGTCCAGATGTCACACAGGACGCTCAGTACTCGCTCAAGGAAAGATCGAATGTACGTTTTATTAGGGCAACATAATCTGCAGAACAGAAGCACAGAACTCTGTTCGAGGACAGCATTCGGGGAAATGTATTTCTTTATTTTAAAAAGAACCTGACACACAATAAAAGCCTGATGAATATTATTATGGATAAAGGCAAATAAGCGGCACTGGAGCTGCAGTGCATTGTTTGCGCGATTGCATTATTTATTAAGGAAGTGAGGGTAAGGCACCCTTAGAAGATAAGTCCGACCATTTCTAAATTTTTCAATTTCACATGGAAAAGCACCCATTCGCATGGAAAGACCTAAACCAACAATGAAATGTTGTTTGTGTTGCCTATGCCTCATACAGCATTCATAAATATTTATATTCATTACGGTAATTTATTATCCTATGTGCTAACATTCTCCTCTTATATATTGCAATGTATTTGGCCTTTTCTTTTTTAACTGACATAAACAAAGGCTTTTCTGAATGTATTATGATCACTCTTCATTCTGCTGTTACTGAAAGGCCGTAACATATCATTTTATAACAATTAAATATTACCATGTAGCTTACAATGTTGACCTGCTGTGGTAATAAAATATGTTCCTTTGTTGTCTCTGAACCAGAAAGAAAGCCAAGATAAAATCTGCTTTGCACTATTTGCTTTATTTATTAACATTAAATATGACTGAATAACCCGGAGCTTTCTGTGCATTCAGACTTCAGTGCTGTGACAGTGATTAGGCACGAGCCATCGCTGCCCACCAGGACAAACTCTTTTTTCCATGCCTCCAACCAAAGAAATGAGATATCCTCAACGGTGAAATATGTAAAAGTGAAAAAAGGTCTGTCATTGCAGGCAGTCTGTCATTGCCAGTCTTGATTAGCGCAAACTCTGCTGAGCTCAGTGTACTGTCCAGACCCTCCTGACTCGAAGACGAGGTCCTCTGGGTTTTAGCTATGACAGATTGAGGGTGTCAGGAGGGACTCCCAAGGGTGTGTGTTTGTGTGTGGGGGAGTGTGCGCACCCATGCATGAGCAGTTTAACCATTTGAGTGTGGGTGCATGCATTTGCCTTTGCAACGGCCCATGATCGTAATGTGTATACAGTAGTCTGTGTGCTTGCTGTCCGCGTTCTGCCAGCGTGACTGCACGTGCTGTGTAAAATGTGTGTGTGTGACACTGTGGTTGGAGGCTGAGTGTACAGGGCCAAGATCTCATCTGTGAATCACATGTCTCCCATCAGTCTGACAGCATTAAGTCGAGCCCAATCAATACCCCGAGGGCCTCCAATTGCTGCAACTCAGTGACACACACAGAGAGACAGACACACTAGAGGGTGACTGAGAAAGGGTGAGAAGGGGAGATAGTGTATTGGAGAAATGACTTGCAAAGTGATGGATAAGACTTCAAGCCTATGTTTACTTTGCAGCTAAATTGTTCTTTATCTCATTTATCTTCCTACATTTGGGACACATAACTAAGAGGAAAAAATTGCTTTTTATATAGGGGTGTAATTACTTTTTGTTGGTAGAACTACAGATTTTATAACGAAGAAATTAAAGACGACAAAGTATATGAAAACTTACAAAAAAGTAATCTGAGAAACCCCAGAGCTCTATTCTTGGCAAAAATGGAGCACCATTATTTTTTTTCTGAGATGCTGAAAAAAATTCTCTTTATCTGCTGGCTGCAGTAAAACTAATCAGACTGAAAAAAAAAAACCCACTTTCCACAGCAGATTGGCTGAGACTTTCTCTTCTAGAATAAATGAAGGTAGCCACACCCACACAAAGTGAATTCAGACCATCGCCAAATGTGCATGACAGAAATATAGTCTTCCCATTCATTTTTTTTGCATCAAATCTCCAAAGCAAAAAACCAAAACAAACCCCAAAAGCACCCCCCCCCCCCCTCCCCCCATGCACATACACACGCACACACTTAACCAAACATGTTTTTCTTAACTTGGCTGGATGGCATCCCAAACACTCCCATGGCCAGGAGTAGTACATGCAAATCCACAATTCTGGTGACATGCTTTGAAATATAAATAACTCATTAATGCAACTCTAAATTAAACAGTAGCTGTCACGAAAACCCATGGATCTGTTATTCAAACAGAAATACTTCATCTCTGCAGGACCTGAAGCAATCCTTTGCATACTTTGAACCCTCTATGGCATGAATTTTAGTTTTTAAGTGTTTAATGCAACAACTGAATAAATGCTAACTGGACTGCCGTTTATGTAGCGCTTTTCTACTCAAAGGGTTTTATACAACACGCCTCATTCACCCATTCTAATACACATTCATACAAGCACCTTTTCTACATCCAAGTGCTTTCTGTCTAACATCCACACACAGATTCAAACTCTGATGAACACAGTGGGAGTAACTTGGGTTCAGTACCTTGCCCAAGGGTACTTTGGCATAGAGACTGGAGCAGCCAGAGATCAAGCCTTCCAATCAGTAGTTGAGTTGTATGAATTTTATGAATTACTTGGGGGTGGTTATGGCCTAGGACGAATGTGGAATACCATGCATGATGCATGGGTCTGCATGTGCAATTGTGTGTGTTTCCGTGTGTCTGAATGCGCTTAATTGCGGTGGATGTCACATTTCTGTCATTTGACATTTGGATTACCATCACGTCCTGGTGTCTTACATCTACCTTCATAAAAGCTACAGACACCCACACAGACACACACACACACACACCATTATGTACATGCACCTGCCAATGCTTACACACACACATCAGATATGTATAGCCTTTAACTGACCCATGATTTCCTAACTGTTCCTCAGACCTAATTCTGGGATCCTCTTGTACTCGCTGTCACTTTCATCCAGTTCACTGTCCTCACTGAGGGAGTGACCTTATGACCCTAAATGTCCAATCAAATTCTTTCCTACCATAAAATCTTTGTGTCCTCATTTCCTCCAACTTTTTACATGATCATTTTAGTGCATGATTTGATTGCTCACACATCCCATCGCTCCAACATACTTGATTCAAATGACCAACTTATGTGCATGAACTGTCGGATAACAGACTGATCATTTGAATCAGGTGTTTTGGAGTGGGGAAACACCTGAAAACCTAAAAGAAGGTGGTTCTAAATTCTAGTCCACTGCTTTACCATTATTGCCTGAAGAAAGGTGTCCTAACTGCACAATCTTGTCCTGAGGTAACCAACCAAAATATGCTGGTTTAAATAAATTAAATCTGAATCTGTCTATAAACAACTAAAAAATACTTCTTCAGATGTTCTTACAGTTTTTCTCAGTCGCTTTGGTGCGTTTCTCAGATCAGAATTGAAATTCCCATAACTATTAGTTCAACCTCCACAACACTCAGTCATTTGTGCACATCATAGTAGCAATTTCTCCTCTCTCTGAACAAACTGCAAATGATTTTGGACATGAATCAGTTGCTTCCATACATTTCCCTACTGCTTTCTGACATTTCCATTTGCTTATGTCATGTCAGTCAAAAGTAATCATACCTATGGATGCTGAATAGTCATTCCCAATAAAACTAATAGTCATACATCCATTGCTTAAGTCATCACACACAAAATTGTTGAACTAGTTATCACATGCCAAATATTGGCCATCTGTCAAGCAAATCCTATACCTTTCTGTATCATTTTTCCTGGAAATGTCTCCGAAATTGAACAATTGATCTCAGGTGAATTACAGCTGTCACTCATGAGGAGGCTCTACCAAATTGGTGATTTTATGTTTACATGTATTCTACAGTGAACAAGTGACTGTAGCATATTTTTCTTTTGCACAATTCTGTAGGATTACAAACACTTCTACACAATGGAAATGTGAAACGTACGTATTCAGTGTCTCAGTTACTCCCAAGACTCCCATAACATCTACAGTGACTTTACTGCACATTTCAGATGGCTGTACAGGTAGGCCATAGTGCTGTCGTCAGCATTTTCAGGTGTCACCAATTGTTTTTGCAATGGGAAACACTGAAATTATAAACTGTCATAGTGGAAACATGACAATGCCATTTGACTATCTTGTTCATAAAGATGGTGTCAAGACTTTTCATTTTGATGGCACTGACAGTTTCATTGACATGGATACTTGCTTTTGAGGTATGGATAATCAATTCTGTGCATGTGACGTGCTTTTGCAGGCTATCCACTAGGTTTTGCAGTTTGCACTAATTGTTTTGGGAAATGCACTAACTGCTGTGCAAATGTTAATGGTGTTCTGAGAAACGCACCAAAGCGACTGAGAAAAACTGTAAGTAATGGAAACAGGGAAGGAAAAAAGGCTGAGGTATGCCTAATTACTCAAGAACTGCACTGAAAATCAGTGACGACATGTCTTACAGAGCGATGAATCCAAAGTTGAAGTTTTGGTTTGAATGTGTCTACACAGTGGAGAAAGAAAAACATACTAAGGAATATCTATCCTTTATCTATCATTTATATTTTCATTGAAAAATCGGATGGATGGATGGATGGATGGATGGATGGATGGATGGATAGATAGATAGATAGATAGATAGATAGATAGATAGATAGATAGATAGATAGATAGATAGATAGATAGATAGATAGATAGATAGATAGATAGATAGATAGATAGATAGATAGATAGATAGATAGATAGATAGATAGATAGATGAAGAAACAGGGGGAAAGGAGACAGATTAAGCATGTTTTGCTCTGTCTCCCCTGGGGAGGCCCATGTCCAGATGGCTCATTGGAAACTATCCTCCCCCCTCATGCACAAGAGTCCTGTCTCTCATGCAACACAGAGGCCTTGTTATTTTTCACAGTTTCATGGTCTGCAGACTTTAATCTATATGACCCATCATGTATTTGATCCTAGCATCAACCCATAATCCCAACCAGAATAGTATATACTCTACGGGAACTTTGGTGTGTTCCCGTATAATTTATGTGTTAGCACAAATGTCAACTCTGATAAACACTTAAGGAAGCACACTGCTCTCTGCAAGTGTTTGAAGGTTTCAGCATAATGTTTATTGTTTGATTTAAAAAAAAAAAAACCGCTAAAGAATTATTTTCTAGGACCATCATGGTGGGCACTCTTGGGATCAACACCTAAACTCTCTTCATTCTTCAGTTTTAGAAAAAACAAAAGTCCCACTCAGCACTACTGCTTTTCATTTAAGTTTTTAATGGGTACTTCTTTGACATGCAAATCAATGAGTTAGAAAACCAATGATTGGATTTCCTTACGTGTTGGCATTTGATCAGAATTTGCACCGAGATCATGCGGCAAGTCGATCAAGTGTAATTCACTATGAAATATCCAAAGTTACGCTTCAGTGGGTGCATCTGGCCCCCGCCATTCATTTTGTTTAGCTATTCCAATGTGGCAATCAAAATGAATTAGCATGACAATTTTATTTCTGAAAAGGCTTAGGGCAACCCATTTTTATTGATGAATTTCAATAAGGATTTGACAAAAGCTTCTTTGAAATTGACTGCTCCCCCCTTTCACTTGACCTTCAGGTATCTGTGTCTGTTCTCTGTATGAATGTGGGCTCCGTAAATGTCCATATCAGCCTTAATCGTTTTATATCACCATCTAGAGCTGTATTACTCGGGACTTGAGAAGGTAAGCACCCGAGGTGATGAAAAGGTCTGAATAGATGGTAATGATTGCAATAAATCTCCCAATGTGTTGTGTTAAAGAGTCACACTGCTCATTCTAATCTTTTCCTCAATTTGTAGATTGGTTTAATTTGTTGTAATTTGGATGATTGATGGTTTCCTACAGCATTAAAGGTGATACATAAATGCAGAATATCAGGTGTCACTATGCTCTGAGATTTATTAGAGTATGGAGAAGGTACATTGTGTCACAAGATCTGAGCCAAAGCGGATTATGAAAATGGCCCCGACTTCCTTAGTTTGCAGGGTTAAAAATGTTTCTAGTCACACACTGATCTACAAATGGATATTTTTACAGTTTTAGGGCAGCCTGTGCTAAATATGGCTCCTTTAATTATTTCAGAGGAGCCTTGTTTTGTTGGGTTTTCTTTTCCCCATTGGCCTGGGAAAATACAAAAAACAGCTGTGAGTTGTGTTTCTATTAAATGATTCTCTACCTATCTGACATTTTATAGGCAAAATGACTAAATCAATTATGTAATTAAGACTAAGAGACTACAGATATGCTGCATTTAGGCACATGGCTGATTCTGGCAAAATATCACCACTCAAACATGTCCACATGCACAATGAAAATGCTGTTGTTGTTCTTTTTAGTTGTCTCTGTACAACCTGGTACGTGCTGCCTACGTGTAACAGTCATAAGCTCCTGTTTGGAAAGTTCCCTACTGAAAGTTGACTTTTATTATAAATGCTACCAGACTAAATTCCACTGATAAAAACTTGAGCACTTCGTGGGAACATTTCGTTTTCTTCAAGTAAGACATGATGATAAAAAAAACAAGGCTCGCTAAGGCTATTATAAATTCATCCTGGGTCACCAACGCCCTGCTTGAGGAGCTTGATGTGGCTGTACGTGCTTGTTGCTGTGCTTTATAGACTAATCAGTCCTACAAATCTGAGACTCAATTCAGCTGATAACATTTCATTTTTTTTGTTTTTTCCTTCTTTCAAAAGGTGTCATACTGCTCTTAAGACTTTCTGAAAATGCTGAACTGCACTGAATGCAGAATACCAACTGTGTTCTTGAAGGCTCATCAGAGTCAAACAGTAGACTGCAAGGTTGTTATCCTGTGGATTTTAGTGATGAATGGCACTGCCTGCTGACTTTGGTAAGCCTCTCACCTACATTATGGTTAGGCAATACAACTTTTAAAGCCTTTAAGTGCCGGCGCGATCGTGAAAAGCTCTAATTCATCCACACAGTAACTGATAATGTTTGGACAACTTTTGTGTAAGTGATCCAGGAACAGCTGGCTCAAAAACATCAAAGTTGGTGGCAAGAGAAGAAAAATCAGGTGATCATGAAAGGCTTAAGCATGCATAAATTATGTCTAATCTTCTGATAGTTCACTGACCGAGAGAAATTTCCACCCATGGGGAAAAATGAATATCTGTACAAAAATTCCCAAATCCTTTCAGTGGTCAGCATGAATCACAACAATAGATTTACTGACCAGCCAACCTGCTGACATCACCCTCACTTATGTTTTTTTTAAATTCACTAATTTATTGATAATTAATTATTGATAATTTATTTGTTTTCCCCTCTCAGCTGTTATTCATCAGACAACCGACGTTAATACGTTATTTACATCGCTTGTAATTTATGGTTTATTAAGTGCGCACATGAAATCGTTGTTTCCCACAAAAGACACAGGACTTTTTAGCATTGCTGCAGTAGTCTGATCCTCCATCTGTGAGCATTGATATTTGATAGTGTCACTTATTATGTATCACACAGTTCTTGGCTCCACAATCTACACCACTATGTTCCCCACTACAGCAGCTCCTCAAACACTCCCTGAGCAGTGACAGCCAGCAAAATCTACACCCACATCTTGCATCACCACAGCCAGACAGCCATTATTTATGGTACCTCCTGCTATGAGCCTTCAGCAGCATAACTGCAGGCCTGCTGCTACAGGTTGTTAGGGTTTTCTGGTGATAAATTGAATGGGATCCAATGCCCTAGGATCCTTAGCGCTACCACCGTCAGTGCTATCATCAAAGAGCAGGCAGTGTTTGATCTGGTCTGGATCAAAAGGTGAAGGACAAAACTGTCCTGTAGTGCTGCAAGACAAGAAGAGGTGTCACGCTGAGAGAGACGTAGACTAGATATAGATGGAACGCTGCAACGCCAGTGGAGGCTGGCATAATTGAGGCCAAGGGGAATCCATCGTGGGTCCACGGGGAATTTTCCTAAAGGCCTCATCTGTGTTTCTTCAAAGGCAAAAGCTGCATGTAACTTTTCTCACACATTTTTATCCTCAACAGCAGTTGAATCCCATAGAGGATTCGTGGGGAAGTCAAGAAGTCTAGAAGGGTTCAAGCTCTAACAAGTCGGCGACAATCCTCATTGGTTTAAGAGGATCCTTAACCGAATTCTTAATAGAAGTGGTTCTTCTTTCTCCTTTTTCTTTTTTTCAATCTTGTGTCCAACTGGCTTTTCTTTTATTGATGTTAGATGGCCAAGGAAGTAGCTTTTGGCCCCGATCATTTGAAAGCACATCATCTCCCTCCCGAAGGCAAATTCTCATTAGCTTCGAAAGTGCATCAAAGAAAACAAAGTCAAGACCATGTAAAAGAAAGGAAGAAAGAGGGGAAGGAAAAGACAAAGAGGGAGAGAGAGATCTGGTTTGCCTCACCATTCATCATCATCCATCTGTCTTAAAGGCTTGGCTCAGATCCCTTGTAGTGAAATATGTTGATGAAGAGGAAAGAAGCAGCGGCGAGGGAGAGAGGAGGAAGGAGTGATTAGCAGAGTGAAAGGAGGAGAGGAGGAGGGGCACTGGATGAAAGAGAGAGAAAGGAAATGAAGCGAGAGGAATAGAGGACAAATGAATGAGAAAAAAAAAAGTAAGTAACAAAGAGGCAGACAGTGTTCTCCATCAGATCAATGCTGCGTCTTGGAGGCCGCAGCAGCAGTCCTGAGCGCAGAGATCCTGTCTATAGTCAATTAGATGAGATGGTTCACCTCCTCCTGTCAGATGCTGGCTGAAGCCCCCAGCAGTCATAGCAGGTCTTCGTCTTCCTCCAAACTCAGACAAGCTTCCTGTTGCTCAGTGTTTTCATCTACATGAGGTTATGTGATGTGATGTTTGTGTGTGGTACTCAGGGTGCATTCAAGTGTGAGCACAAAAGTGTTCAAGTCTGTGTGAGCTGTACGCCGAAAAGTATCCTCAAATGCTCATTGTATTCCTCATAGCACAACTTTACAACTTGTATTTTAACGTAAATTGAATATTTGTATTACATATGCATTAAGTGCCTCCAAAACCACAACACTGCCTTTAACTTTCTACATTTACTTCATAAGAATGAGCCCTTCTTGCAAAGTGACCTACCTCTCTCTAACTCAAGAAGAAGTGAACGTCCCGAGCGCCTGAGTGAAGGTGCCAGGATTGCACAACAACAACAGTGCCTCTGAAACCCCAGAGAGCTGCTTTGGAAAGGCATACCTGAATGAGCGAGACTGCCGTACACAGGAAAGCAGCCCATAAGTCATTTGTGTACGCATTAAGACCTGCTGTTGTGTTTTAATGTTAAGTGACTTCCAGCAGCTGTGTGAATAAATGTTATCAATTTACATGGGGCAGAACTCAGCTCCATGGCAACTGAAAATTAATGAGATTTGCAACATGTTAAATGTGTGTTTTACTCCAATCAAAATCTTTGGCTAAGCCTAACCAAGTAGTATTTATACCTAAACCTAAGTAAGTAGTTTTGGTACCTGAACCAAACCAAAATTCAAATCAAAATGACACTCACTGAACACTTAATGTGGTACACCTTGCTACTACATCTTTGGCTTCAAACTGCCTTAATCCTTATGGCATTCATTCAGCAACAGTGTCCTCTCTTGTGCACTGTCCAAATCAATGGACGGTGCACGAGAGAGGCGGAGAAGAGAGTGCAGGCAGGGTGGAGTAGGTGGAGATGAATGGCACGGGTGATTTGTAACAGAAGGATAGCAGCAAATGTCAAAGGGAAGATTTACAAGATGGTAGTGAGACCTGCTGTGATGTATGGCTTGAAGACGTTGGCAATAACAAAAAGACTGGAGGTGGCAGAGACAGCAGGGACAGCTCAGGTTGAGTAGTTTTAAGACACATGCAGAGGAAGGATAGTGGATATAGTGGACAAGTGTAGGTGCTGAATCACCACCACACCCCAAACATGCTCTATTGGATTGAGGTGTGTGGAGGTCGTTTCATGTTCAGGTTGAGAGCTTTGTGATATGACATGTTTTTCTACTTGAAGCAGTCATTAGTCTTTTGGTTTTATGCAAGAATTTTCAAGTCTCTTATCAACTATCATGAGAAATTATAAGAGAGAGCTTTTTCTGGGTGACTTCAACTTTCATGTCTGTTATGCCTTATTCTCTGTATTTGCTTCTGACTTTATCAAAATTTTGGAGTCTTTCAGTCTGAATCAACATGTGGAGCACCGTCATATATATGTGCATGATTGTAAGCTTAATGGACTTTGTTGTCTCAGACCACAATGCTGTGCTGCTCCAGATCCAACCCATCTACAGTGATTCGCTCCCAAACACTAAAATGTAGCTTTGTTGCTCATTTTTGTATAATTTTCCGCATTTACGCAACAGCTTTCATAAGCAGCAAATGTGATGTCGCTGTGGATGTCTTTGTAGGCACTTTTAATAGCTTATGCTCGAAATTTCTGAATACTGTAGCTTGAAAACTGAAAACTGCTACATTTTCTTGGTTTCCTTGGTTTAAAGAGGCAATGCAGAAACGCTGAGAGAAAATGGAAAAAGGACAAACTACATGTTTCCCTCAAGAAGCTGATGTTCATCTACCAGCTGAAATTCAAAGAAGTGAGATCCTGTCACAACTTAATACAATCCCATAATACTTCTTAATTCAATAAAATCTGTTACTTTTTCCTATCCTGTCGAATCTTCTGACAAGACTTAGCTTTGGTGTCCGGCACCCAGGTTAAAGGCACAAGTATAGGTTTGCTGTGGTTGCTAGCAGATTTCCACTGTTGCTTCTACTTTTTAACGTTTCCCTCTAAGCAGTCTCTAGCTACTAGCCAAGCGGTATTAAAAATGTGACACAGACTGGAAATGGAGAAGGTCTGCCTTCAAAGTAAAAGTTGCACTTTAAAAAAAACCACATTGGCTGCAACTGAGGCGCAACTTTTTGAAGGTGTATGGTTTCCACTTTCAGTTTGTGTCACCCTTTTTACAGCTTCACTACAAGTGTTTGTACACAAGCTCATTACTTCCTTCTAAACTATGGCCTCGGCAATCAGCTAGCAACCCAAGCAATCACAAGTAGGTTTTTGCCAACCTGTTAGGGAATGCACAACTTTGTTAAGATTAGTAGTCATCAGATGCTCACGGACCAGTCTCTATGTTTGTGTGACTGAGGCCTTATTCACCCGATCTTGCATCGTCACCATGATTCAAAATAGTAGACAAGCTAACATCATGTGGTTAGTTGGTTATGCATATGCAAACCTGAACAAATGGTATGGAGCTATAGCGGCAGTTTTTTGCAGCTTGTTTTTTTGCTCAGGCCTGATTGTGTGTGTCCATTTTTAGCGCAAGTGGTCACCAGATAGTTGGGCGAGCTGAAGGGAGCAAGTGTGATTGATTGAGTGAATGACTGAGTCCGACTGAGTTTGAAGGAGTACGTGCACACTAGAAGCCACTAATAAAGTATTAGCAGGACAAGCAATTTGCTTCTTAGCCAGGCTCCTTGGCATGAAAAGAAGGACTTTTACAATAATGAGAGAAGCAGAAGAGGCAGTGGAAATGAACTCTTATCTCAACTAAAAGAGGAAAAGAGGCAGACTTAAATGGCATAATATATCAGCATAGCACAGGGGGGTAGAGAGAGATAAATAGAGACAGAGAGAGAGGAAAAGCTGATTATTCACACATTAGCCCTTTTTAACCTCTAGTTAGGATGAACCAATTATACTATGGAGACAGCGATGGTAACAGAGCACCTGAAAACACATAGCTGATCAACAGGGCCTAAGTTACAGCTCATTATCATGATGACAATTAAAAGGTATAAGTGTGAGAAGTCAATCACACTGATATATGAAGCCTATGTATTCCTTACATGGGAAGCATGAACGTGAACATCATCACAATCAAAAATCAAGCTCTGCTTCACTGATGATAAATGTGAGCCTGGTTTTACTCAGACACCTGTATATTTAAACGTGTTAACCACTGCTGAGCCCCAAAATGTACTGATCGTGCTGCAAACACAGTTGGGTGCTGTTGGTACTGTATTACTTACGCACTAACATACCTCAGCATTCAACTCGTGGCCAAGACTACAAGTTAGCAAGACTACAGTTGCTGGCAGTTCTGTGAAGCTGTGGAAACTGTTTAGCATGTGAAGATGTTTACTTTTGGGTATGTTGCTTTTGTGACTGAAATTATACAATAAGTCATATCATTTTCTGATTTTTCTCTGACCATGTGGGGTGAATAAAGTAATGCAGATGTCACCCTTGTGATTATTTTACATCGTACATCCTCAGCATTATGCTAACTTGCTACATTTCTCTTTCATTAGAAAGACTGTGATCCTCAAGCCTTTCTGGCTTTGTTTTCTTACACAGCCTTCTGTTAGCTCACTCCAAGAATAGGCTGGACTCTCACTCTGTATTTTTGTTTTAGTATATTTTATCTGTGCTCTGTGCTTTAAATTTTGATGCGCTGAGGGACTGTAGAGTGGTGGGAGGGCTGGCCCAGAACAAACACTGGAAGTGACTCAGATGAGCTGGATGCAAGCCTGCATTCAGCAGAGGACCACAGGCATCTTCATAAAGCCATCTCACCAGATACTGAATGACTGGCACTACAGAAAGCCATGAAGGAGAGAAGGGACAAGGAAGTTTTGTCCAGTGTAGAAGACGAAAAAGCCCCAAAATGTGCTGCTGAATCTTGCTGCTACTTGCATTCCTTTGAAAATGATCAAGTTTCAAGAGCTGGTGCAGAGGATTGGTGTTTATTTTAAACTCTGTGCTAGTAAAGCACATGATCACCTTATTCTGTGCTCTCAAAGTAAATGTAACTGGATTCTACATGAGCCTGTGAGTATAGTTTTACAACTAATATATTGTGTGGATTGTTCATAATGGAAACTTTACCTTCTTCATCTGCAGGGAAATTAAATTTTGGAGATTTCATTCTCATATGCAAAAGTAATGCTCCGTGATGTTTCATTTGTCTCACAGACAACAAATGTATTGTTGATTAATTACCTACAATGAAGCACTGTATCTCATTAGATGTGGAATTTGCTGACTAGCTGGTATCTGATCTTTAAGTCCATCTGGGAGCAATATATCAGCGCTACACTAATAGCCCACTATGCATCGCTTTGGAACTTTTTCTGCATGAAACACAAATTTCATTTGCAGTCAAATGAAATGGAAATCTCTGAAAGTCAAAATGAAAAAAGATGAAAGGTATGAGCAGCCTGTGAGATTGTGTATCCTTGTAATATTTCAGTGATGCTAACTTTATTGTTGATCGTCATGGCAAGGATAGATGAGAGAAGCTGGCAGGGAAAGGTCATTTTTCATGTCACTCTTTATCCTCTCCCCTCTCGTACTTCCTCGCTGTCTTTCTTTTGTCTCCCTCTTTTTTTCTGCCAACTTTGCAAATGTAAGGCTTCGCCCTCTCTCGTTTTCCCCCCATCATTCCTCCTCCACCCCTCTCCCACCTTCTCCTCCCTCCTTCTCCTCCTCCTTGCATCTCCCTCTATCTCTGTCATCATCTCACCCCTCTTGCTCCATCGCTCCTCTCTTTCTCTCTCACCACGCTCCCCCTCCCTCTCCTCTTTCCTTTTCTTTCTCGGCGTGAAATGTGTAGCTCATTAGTTTGCTCGCCACACCGTCTCACGTCAGTCTGTCCTTCACATCTCGCTGCACTGCTAAGAAGTCA
Source organism: Maylandia zebra (assembly GCF_041146795.1). NCBI lineage: Eukaryota > Metazoa > Chordata > Actinopteri > Cichliformes > Cichlidae > Maylandia > Maylandia zebra. Next base: position 17,511,432 of record NC_135186.1, read on the forward strand.
TTTACGCTGCTGCGTAACCCCACCCCCACCCCCTGCAAACCTCACCACCACCAGCCTCCATATGGTTTCATCATCATTTTGCAGTAGCACAAGAAAAAGACATCCTGGCCCCTCTGAACCCCCCCCCCCCACACACACACACACACACCCCACCCCCTCCAAGTCTGAACACTCTGTAGAACAGAAGAAACTGAAGGGTGAGGCTCATCTCTTGGAGGAGGCGGGAGGGGCGAGAGGATCAGGATTATCCCAGGCGTAATGATGCAGCACTTTGATAGAACAGAAAGGGAAAGGCACAAATAGGGGGGGAACGGAAAGGAAGGAGAAGGATGGGTGGAGGAATAAAGCTTAAGCTGCTCCCGAAAATCATGTAAATGCTGAGATAATAAAGGAACTGTTTGGCATTCATAGGAGTGGGTGGCGCATCAGTGGGGAGAAATCTAAGTGAGAATGTTGACTAATGCCAGCTCTCTCGCTCACTCTTCTGATTCAGAGCCAGCGGGGTGTCTGGGTATTTTTTAAGAAGGCAGTGGGCATGGTGAAGGGGGGGGGGGGGGCTTCTAGGGTGGAGGCCTGGGAGATACTTGGCTTGAAAGTCAAACGTGCCCTGTGATTAGTTTAAGTTGCTCTGTAACATTTACTTATAAAAGTTTACTGTCAAGTAAGTTGGGTACTATGATGTTATGCCAAATTATATGTATTTATCTCTGCCTGCTTACTATGTTGAAGGTAATATTGAACTAAATATGAATTATATTTATGTGTGGGTCACAGTTACTTTGTGAATCACATGGCAAGGAAAATTTTAAAATACAATTTTTACAATGTATAATGTAAACAAAGTGAACTTCACCTTATCCAAGACTAGAAAGCGGTTTGCACATTCACTCATCAGTAATAGTCAATAATAAAAAATCAATCAAATCATGTATGACATGCTTACTATTAAGTCCAAGAAGGCAAGTGCTGATATGGTGCTGATAAAAATATGTGAAAATATTCTAATTGTCTGTGTTTCATTCATTGAAATGGCTTGTGTTATGGCTTAGCATTGTGTTTACTTCTTATATTTCATAAAGATGATGATAAAATGATAAACATTTATCTGGAGCAATGGAACTCGTCACTAACACCTTTTTTTTTTCTGAATAAAAGACCTCATGCTCCACTTTTGAAATGCTCCTGGTGTGATATGAAATCCTTCAAAGAGCAGCACAAAACTCTGTTACACAGATGCAGAAACAGACATGGCAGATGCAGTGCACTCCTGAGGTAACCCCGGCAGAAGAAACTGCCTCTTTATCAGGTCAGTGCACTCCTGGGTAGCAGGTAGTGTTACACGGTGTTACTGTCTAAAACTAATTACACTCCTTTCGAAGCATTTAGCAGTAATAACTTTAAGTACTCATTTCCGTGTGACTTTATCAGCATCTCACATCTTTTTTACAGCATTGAGTTCATTGCAGGCATTCACGTATGGAAGCTCTCTTATAGTTCAGCACTTCAACCAGGTTGAGGTTTGGACTTTGGCCGGGGCTTTCAGCACATGGTTCTGTTTTTTTCAGCCATTCTTAGGATAATTGTTTTGTTGCATGACTCAGTTTCATCCAAGCTTCAGCTGTTGGGGAGATCGCCTCACATCTGACTCTAGAATATTTATACAGAGGAGTTCATCGTCGACTCAATGGCTGCAAGGAATCAAGGTCCTGTGGCTGCAAAACAAGCCCAAATCATCACTGCTCCACCACATTGCTTTATCATTGTTATGAGGTATTTGTGCTGATGTGCGCATATATTTCTGCTTCTATAGAGGTGTTCACACCTTTTGGTGATCATTTAATCAAGTGTGCATTTGATTAGCAATTCCTGGCTGCTACTTACCCTCCTAATTCCTATGGAAGGGGTGTACTTCCACAGACTTCACAGAGTTTCCTTTTCACACGACTGTATCTTTGTCTGCTGCTGTGATCTCGCAGAGCTGAGAGAGTGGCAGAAGAACATATTTAGAAAGTTTATTTAATGTAACAATACTGCATGGAAACCATATCCCATATGATTAAAATGTACTTTAGATATCCAGCATAAAATCACTTTTTTACAAAGTGGATCTCAGTGTTTCATGTGATTTGCTGTTGCTTAATGATTTTTGACATTTTAGCTGAATGAGATGGAGATAATGCAAATGATTTGTTACCCTGCTTAGGAGTTTAGTCGCGTAATTGCAATTTGTTTGGTTATATAAAAATATTACATCATTTACATGTGTGATCTCAAAGGCCCTGCACGCCCACAGTCTGCCCACACAGGCATTTTCACTTATGTTACCTAATAAGTGATGTGCTTGATTGACATTCAGCGATATCGCTAATTCCCAGTACAGCTTCACTCAATTTACACCAGAATAGAGGTCTAAGTGAAAACACCTGTGTAGGTGTGCTGGGCTTTTAAACTGCAGAGTAGCCCAATGTGCATAAAATATATGTAAATAAATGAAAGATGGCATATAATAAGAGTAGAAGTGTAAAGAAGTATAAAAAGGAAAACGTTCAGTAGTACATTAGTTTAGTGCTAGTGTATTAATGTTTTCCGACTGAGATTAATTATTGTCCATGCTTTATTTCTGCTGCTTTCATATGAGACTACAACTCCAAAACAGAGTTACAGTTATTAAAGTTTGTCATTTTGTAATTAGTTTTTATTTTTATGTCTTTTTTTCAGTTTTTGTTTTAATTCAATTTCGTTCCAGTTAGTTACCAGGGTTAGTTTTTAATGTTTCAGAATGTTTAGTTTTACTTTTGTTTCTTATGAATTTTTAGTGGGTAGTTTTAGTCTCATTATGTTTACGGGGATATGCCAGAGGCAAGATTTTGAAATATTAGTTGACTCGCAGTCTTGTAGAGATCCAAAGTCTCAATAAATATGTCCTATATACGCTTCATAAGGCAAGTTGGGATCATTTTGCTTAATTAACAAATACTAAAACACTGCAGGGTCTTCACTGAAGGAGAAGGGCCATCTCTAACAGCATAGAGGCAGTGGAAAAAAGGCGTCAGGTGGCTCTGGATAAAGAGAGCAAGCAAAGGCTTGATCAGCTGGGTCACCTGAGTGAAGGTGTCTGATGTTCGAGAGACCCAAAACACCCGATGACCTCAGGACACACCACAGAGGATGTACCATAGCTTGGCATCTGAAGGTGTGTCATTACAATAAACAAAGGCTACTTCCTCTATATGTATTATTTTATTTTAGTTCATTTTCACAGCTCGTTTGTCAGCTTTTGTGTTTTTAAACGTTTGTTTTAGTTAACTAAGTTTTAGTTGTTAGTTAAATTTTAGTTATGTCTCCAGAAATACCTGTTAGTGCACTTTCATCGAGCAGTGAAGTTGTTCTACATTTCTAAAGTGTTGCTTAGATTTTGACCCCTCAGATTTGATCCACCTCTCCATCTACCGTGAAATCTGGTGACGTTGCGCCAAAAACTTCTACTCCAGCGTTATTCTGTAGTTGAGAGATGCACTCACCAGGGGAGAGAAGCAGCAAATATACACATCCAGTCTCTCACTGTGCCATGATGACAAGCAAGGAGCAGCTGCCTTCTGTTGTTTTAATCCCCAAGGACGTTTTAAAAAAAATGCCTCACTTTTTAAACCTGATGTGAATTATATGGATCACCTGAAGAAATGAGATGCTGGAGGATCCTTCACAACACGTGCAATCTAATTACTCCATCTGAATCAAGATGAAACTTCTGGGGCCAAAGCGAAGTGCCCAAAGTGCACATCCTCTAATAGCTACTTAAATGAGTCAGCCCCATAGACTCCAATGTAAAAACTTAAAATCATAAAGCGTGTTTACAGAAATGGTTTTCGCCTCTATAGATAGCTTCCTCCTTCATTACAAGTGTACACTTGATCCCATGGGATCCTCATAGATTATTCCATGAGGCTAAAGCAAGAATAATCCACGATGTCCCATAATGCCACAGTCAAGTTAAAAAGTTGTCCTGTGGGTGTTGCTGGTATTGATTTCAACCTGCTAAAGGATATTCTGAATTTGTTTGATCTACTCATAAAATAATTCATTCTCATTCTTATTAAATGATGTGTTTTGCTATATCACGAAGACATTAAATTTCATAACAGTCTGAGTTTTATTACATTTGAACTAATTTATGTTTTAACCATTTTTACAGTTCCCACACTTCAAATTTAGCCAACTAAGTGATTGTAAACTCGCTAAAAAATGTTTTTATCATTGGTTGCTCTCCATTTTTGTTTATGTGCTGAGTAAATATTATTTTGTTTGATTTGGATTTTTCCAAGCAGTTACAAGGCTCATGAATTATGTATTATGGCTGCACTTAAATTCTGTTCTGGCATTTCACGCAGGTGCATGCTTGTATTTTTAATATCAAGTGAAACTACTTGTGATTCTTCCAAGTGTAGATGAAAATGCATGACAAAATTACGCTCCTCATATTCTTTTGGTGTCGTAACAGTGCCTCTCTTTATAGCTTCCAAGTTTTATATAGTGTTTCCTATATTGTCCTTTATTGTCATTTCTACTGGAATGACTACTGTCGATAATGGACCTGATTTTCATCATTATTCACTATCAAAGGTTAAAGTGGATTTGGCAGGTGGGGGAATTCTAATATCAAGGGGCAAAGGATTACACAGTAAATTTAATTTTGGTTTGTTTTTTTAAAACTATATTTCAAAAAACAAGAGTAGTGCTGCTACGCCAATATTAAATGTTTTAATATTGGTGGGGTGGATTTAGGGTTCCAACTGATTTCAATAAGGTATAAGCAGATGTTTCATGCTTTTTATGGCTGATTTCAACTCCTATACAGTATAATGCTAGTATAAAAGGTAGAATTAGGTGAGTGAAATGAATAAAAAGATGAGATAATCATTAAATATTATAACTGATAATATATAAATTCATAACAACTCTTAATGTACACTAACACTGACCATGAAGAGGCTGCTTTGTAGCAGTCCAGCATACTGAATCACACTGTAAACTTCACCACAGTGCTGCAAACTAACCACTGTAGCCTGCTCAAAACAATCCTCAGTTTCTCTTGCAAGACGTTTCACAGAGACATAATTCAGCAACACATTGTGTATATACAATGTATATCCAATATCTGGTTTAAAAGCTCTCAATAGAAATGCAGACATTCTATGTAAGCTTGACACTTCCTGTTTATCAAAATTCACATCCTGAGCTATGTTTGAAAATGTTTGTCTTTCAATGGACAACACAGCAGCTGTATCTTTAGCTAATACACATATTTTGTGACAAGCTGTGCAGAAACAATTTGTGTGTTTGGAGATTTTTTGAGTTGATTGAAAAGTTAAATTTGCTCGCTCGTCTTCTGTGCTAGATGCTAAAGTACCCCAGCTTTATTTACATCTGCACCATGAACGCATCACAGGAACGAGAAGGGCACGAGCGTGCCATGGGATGTCATTATTTTAATTGTTTTCTTATTACTGAGCAAGTGTCGCCACTGGAAGCAACACCGACCTACAGCACACAAAAAACTGGGCTCATTGGACAGTAATATGCATTAATCAGATTTAAATGCTCATTAATTTAAGGTGTCTGGACGCCATTCTGGGCCACTTTAACCCCTGTTCATTTACTGGGTATACATAACATTTCCTAATAATTCTGCTTCTCTCTTGCAGAGTAAAATCATTATGGGAAAATCGTTAATCCCCAGAACAACCAAAGGCTCCTGTTTGGAGTGTGGCCACAAGTACTTTTGAGCGCTTAGAGACCTTACATTCTACGACTCTACGATACATATACTGTATAACTGAAGAGAAGTTTTGGTTTCAGAAGATTCATAGCTCATTAACTGTATTTATTGCTTTCCCGCAGTGGAAGGCACTGCACTGTATTCAGCATCAACAACCCTCTTTATTACTGGCAAAAGACAGGATTTATGCGCTTTGTGTTATAGCCTGATTCTGTCAAAAACCTGTCACAGTAGTGGCTAGTCCACCCAGTATTACTTCCCCTAATCTTCATGTTTACAATAGTGCTGGGATTTTTAAATTATTCTATCTATATTATTCATACAATGCATGCATAATTTTGGGCAATATTGTGTTATGTGATGGCTTCTGGTTAACCATTTTCATACATGCACTGCAGCCGGAGCTTTTCAAGGCGTTAGGTAATGTGTGTGAGAAGTCCGACGCAGGTGGTCAGATTGGACATCCAACAATCTTTAACTAACCAGCTCTGTAATACAAAGTCTATATGTGGTCCAATTCTTCTGATGTGAGAATAAAAAAGCACTTGTCTGTAAATTCTTCGCTAGCGGGTGGTCATCCTGTGACTTGCCTCCCGCATGCGCTGCTCAGTCAGCACGCTCGTCTAAGTATTTTGTGAGTATTTTGAAAAGTCAGAACTCCTGCTATGTGCTGCATGTGATAAAAAGGCATTTTTGGAAAACCTCCGGCCCTGACTGATTCTGCTGTTGTCTGATATTCTGGGATATACTTCTCTTTTGAGCTTTATCCACTTTTAACTTTTGATCACAAATACACGGTTAGGTGGTGAAGGCCACAGCAAAAACCTTTAAGCTTTTGCTTCGATGAAGTAGTCTGTTGTGGATTTTGAGATGTGTTTACAGTCCTTTAGTAGAGGTCATCCTTTTTTCGTCTGCAGCTTTAGCGCGGAATGATGTCTGACTCAAGAATCTGCCGCTATTTAATTGAATCCATTCTTTCTCTGCAAGTGGAATGTAGCCACAAGCTACAACACAAGCCCAAGGCATGATCCATCTAACACCTGCTTAACACTTAGAGAGCTATTCTTTCTATATAAAGAACAGCTCTCCATTTATCTACTGTGGCTAAAAATTTATATTTCAACCGTAAAGTCTGGAAAACTTCCAAAGTGCATCAAGCTAGTTTGCGGGTGCTTTGAACAGCATTTCTAGCAAGCCAAAGAGCAATTCTCATAGATTTATTTCATATTTATATATCACCAAATCATAATAATAATTACATGAAAGCACTTTGCATTAGAGGACAAATAATTCATAAATAATCCATCAATCGTCTATGGGATTAAGAACCAGAATGGGCATAAAACTTTCTCTAACAGAGATAAACCTTCAGCAGCATGAAGCTCAGGGTGCTGGTTGAAGGTGAAAGAAAAGTGGACCTCCATTTACAGCCATTTCTCACTTACATTACTGATTAAACATATATGTGAAAAAATACATCATGTTGGCTTCTCTTGCTTTATGGCCATCAAATATTTTAATTGCGTGCTAAGCAGCTTAGAAGAGCCCATGGCAGCTGGTTTGAGAAGTATTGAAAAAGCCCTGAGCTTTCTATCACTTGGCTTTTATAATGACGACTATAAACAAGCCAGGGTGATAGCAAGGTTAATAAATTCCGAAATGTTGGTAAAAGTAATCATTGATACCTTAGACCTCATATCTCTTGAAGAGCCTGAACCTTCATATGAAATTTCAACAATTTTGCTTAAAAAGTCAAAAGAAAATGTCATTTTCACTTTTCATTTGTTGTGAATGACCAGAGGTGACCAAACTTTTGCATGTCACTCAGTATGACTCAGGATGACTGGAGGGGGGCATTACTATAAGTGATGAGGTGCCTCTATTAAAGGGGATACTTAGTGCATTGCAAAATGTCAAGGGCAAGTATGCCTTAATGTGAAAATGAAACAGCCATGTGCACACATGCTGAAGTTGACATTTTAGTGGAACGCGGTGACCGGTCAACCCCAAATACAACCTTTTACCACTGCCAGGGTCCAATCACATTAGGATTATTTTTGGCTCTCGCTCCTTTTACCAGAATTCATCAGATTTTTGTCATTTATACATATTCCCTTCCTTAAACAAGAACCAAGAAACCTATGTCTTTTTTGAGGGGAGGGGACGGCAAAGGTACATGCATCCTCCAGGTACAGTTTTCTTCTCGCTCTCCATCACCTTGGATGTGGATTTAGAAAATGAAAACTCAGATTGCTCTATCCATTGCTGTCTTTCACGGTTTTCTTTCTTTCTGGTTGTTGACAAGGATGATAACAGAGTGATAGCGGTGCCTGCAGAATAAAACAATAAAATACATATATATTGTATACGGGCTTATGTAGGACAGCATGAACTAGAATTACGTTACCCTGATTGTGACAGATGATCGTTGTTCTGCAGTCTACCTGCTCAACAAAGAGAAATGTTTATGACTGCCAGTGTGTATGTGTGCGCACCCAATCAGGCATGCATTTTTGCCTCTGCATATGAGTGGGAGTCATTTTGAGCCACAGTCTGCATTTTAAAAGAGAAATAATAAAGGCAAGGAGGACAGAAAGGAATGAACAGGAGGGGGGAATGCAGTAATGGGAAATCTGTCTGATGTGGAGTGTGTGTGTAAGCAGATTGCTATATTTTACGTAAATCTTAACCTTTTTCCCAGTGCTGGCTATCAGGCTTGTTGACAGCATGGTGCGTATCTGTCCTGTTGACAAGACGAGCAGAGAGGCACAGAGGGAGAAAGAAAGAGAGAAAAGACCTGTCACCGCTGACTAATTACACTGCACGCAAACAGTTGAGTCCTCTGTTTACATTTGGACAGCCAAAAGAGGCCGAGATGAGCATCATTAATCAGATTTTCTATTGCGGCCTACCGACACACACACGCACGCGTGCACACACACACACACACACACAAACAAACACGTGCACCCATAAGATTACAAATAACCATCACTCATGTTTTTGATTTGACATGAAGGACGGTCTTTCTAATTACCAAAGAGTTTGCAGTGATGAATCCTGATAAAGAGTGCGACCAGATGTGGTTAATCAAAACTCTCCGGGCTTTCTGGAAGCCGGCACAGGGCTGAAAAGCTGCAGCCCGAGTCAATTGGGACACGGGCCATTTCTCTCAAAATCATTTGCAAACTGTTCAATTAGAGAGATATCATAGGATTTGATATGAATATAAAATAAACAGATTTCCCATGGACTCGCATAATGTGTGAAGCTATTGACTGCTTCTTCAAAACTTCACTGAAAGATCGGTCATCAAGGCCCGAGGAAAGCTTTGTGATTTTCCAATCAGCATCTGTAAAAGGATAATAAGTGGCAAATATGAGCAGGAAAAGTTCACTTAGCTTGTTTAGGATATGAATGTAATACTTACTCCTAATGCACTTGTGCAAAAAGGAAAGCAACCTCCATTTGAATTTAAATTCTGCTGTTTTTGTTCGACTCAGTGCTGAGCTAAAGAAATCATATTTATCTGTTTGTGACTCATTAATGCTGGTGATAACTAATGACATTTTTGCTTTTGAATATCTAATAGGGAACAGCAACAGCAAGGTAAGGCAGATGATGGGGAAGGATGAGAAGGAAAGGGAAAGAAGAGAAAATGAAAAAAGAAATCAAGGGGGTACAGCAAGCAAAGGACTCCCCTGCCTTATCGTTTTAGCCATGGTCCACTGGTCTTGGGTGGCTTCAGGTCATCTGGCACTAACACACAGAGCCTCAAGGAGAGATACACAAAATACACACTTAGACGAGGGAGAGTAGATAAAGGAGAGGGTGAGGACGAGGTAAAAACGGGACAAGTTGAGAGAGAGATGCATTGAGTGTAGTTAGTGCTGCAGGATGGAAGGCAGAGGTTTTGACCAGGGTCATCCACAAGGACAGAGGAAAGATGGAGAAGAAAGAGCAGGATAAGATGTGACCTCAGTGACTCATATCTGGAGAAGTTGTTGCAGATAGATGCAATGAAGCTACAGACCAAAAACAAAAAACAAAACAAAAAGAAAGGCGGGGGCTCTGCATTACATGAAAATATGAAAATACAAATCAAAATATTAAGATTTTAAGAAGGCTGCTCTGCACTATACTGTACGTAGATAAAGCTCATAGAGAAATAGAACAGGAATGCTGCTTGTTAGTGATCACAACCATTAAATTGTGTGATTAGAGATTATTAGAGTGTAAACCCTAAAATTGCTTGCATTGTATTTTCATCGTCATTACACACATCTGCACTTTATCTCATATTTCACTTCATGCCCGACAAAGGGCGGTGCTTTCATTAAATTAAAACAAGAGATTCACATGACATTAACTTCGTAATGCCTTTGTGAGCCACAGTATTAGAAAACAACAAGTGAGCTGGGAGCAAACATAAAACAGGAAGAATATGATCTATTTAAACATTTCACGTTTTCCCGTCATGAACTTTTGGAACCAACATGAAGAACAACCAGGTGGAAACTAAATGAAGTGGATTAAAAATGTAGGCTCTACCTTACAATATAAAGCGCCTTGAGGCGACTGTTGTTGTGATTTGGCGCTATATAAATAAAATTGAATTGAATTGAATTGAATTGAATTGAACTGAACTGAACTGAAAGATGATGCAACTTTGATATCCAGGTTGTGTACCTTAAAAAACTATTGGCGGAAGCTTCAATGACACAGTTTGGAATTTTGCAAGCTCACGGCACATAAATATGTGTATATGCTATCAATATTAGTGTGTGTTTGTGAGTGTTTGTTGACAGGTTACAGGTCTTCTGGGCCACTGAGCCGGACAGACAAGACGCATCACTGTCACCTCACGGCTGGTCTGACAGGCAGTCAGGACAGCCATGACAGGCGTAAGTAACACGTTTTAGCTTGGACGCTAACTCACTGTGACATATGCTCTCTAACACACAGGCTTCCCACTCACCACTTACAGCTTCTGCACTAATTATAGGCATCGCACAATGTTTTCGCTGAAATGACAGTGATTTAGAAGAAACTTGTTGGAATGATGCCTCCTGCACATTTGTCAGAGATGTACAGCCAGTTTTGTGCTGCGGCATATTTCTCGGTTTCTTCTGTGGAAGTCTTGGGCACAATGCCTCGCATGTGTTTGTAGGAGCACTTGCAGAGATGACAAATGAGGTATTTGGAGAACAAAGATGTTATAAGTCATCGGTTTCTCTTAATCATGTCGCAATTTAGGAGAGAGGGGAAAAAAACCTCTATATGCTTTGTTGTTGTTAAACTCAATCAACATAGATAATGTGATCTAATGGGCTCTATCATCATGCAAATGCAGAGAAATCTATGGAAAATACTTTTCCTCTCATACAGTTACGTGTATCATTAATCCATGATGTTTAAAATGTGATGGGAGTAATTTTGTGTGATAAAGTTCTCGTTGGATCAGATAAACCTTCCTGCATTTTCTGCTCATTTCCAAATTTTAAAGAAAAGCTGTTGATCATGTCCGGCAAGTGCTGCATTTTGGCCTACCTAATGGAGGAATCAGTGAATGTTTGATTGATGTATCACGTTTTAACACTGATTTTAAAACAGAAACATTGCTAGTAGCTATAAGTCTGGACCTCCTTGTCTCTTCTGGGCCAATGTGTAGAGCTGTCCATTGATATAGTTCAGACAGACATTGCTGCTCTGCCTTGAAATATCCATTAGTTACACACGAACAGTTTTTAAAACAGGATCTGCCGGAGCTATTGTGTTTATAACCCAGCATAAGATTTAGTTTTTTTGTAACCATTCTATAAACAACCATTCAAATCACTGATGTTTAAAGATGTAAGGCATGTGGATGCTTGACTCAAATGACTTTTTTGCAAAGAAAGTCCTTCATAATATTCTATAGATCGTGTTTACTGGAATAAATAAGCCTTTAAGACTGACTGCATGTTAGAAATACTTGAGGTAAATGATACTTCAAATTCAATAAAAAGGACAATGTATCATTCTCTAGTGTTATGATGTTTTCCCTGTGAGAGACTTCAATTGTTTGCCACAAATGATATTTGGTTTTTTTCCCAATAGAATTTGTTCTTGTTGCTTGATTTACCAAATAATTGAGACGTCAATGTGTATTATTAAAAAGGTCTGGTAACTCGTGAAGGGAAATCACACACTAACACACAAAGCATCAGTATACGCAATGTGCAATGCATCATACAATACATAAGCATATAGGATGCACATTAGGACACTGCAGGAGCTCATGGGGAGCAATTCATTGTTCAGCTTGAAAATTTGGATTTTACAAACGCACACACGTGCTATTGTGTATGTGTGTTAGTGTGTGTGTGTGTGACTGTGTACAGCTGCGTGTAAAATCTCCTCATGTTGAATGCAGACTTTTCAAAGTAATGAGCCATTTGTTTGTGGGGAGATTAAGTGAGCTCGCAGCTGTTACCATCTCACAACTATAATTTTGGTGTTCTTAATTGAAATTTTGCACAGTCTGTTATGTGCCAAGACACATGAAACAAATGAAAACCCATATTTGGGTTTTGACAGTCTGAAGCCCGTGAGCTTTTTTTTTTTTTTTTTTGACTTTTTGTATGTTGTAACTGCAAAAACAACAGTTGCTCTGCTGTCACTTTATAAATATTGATTGTTTAAAATGTGGAGTTCTCTTTGGCTGCAGCTTTTTCTATGAATGTATCGGCTTTGAGCATAAAAATCAAGTTTACGCTGATGTATCTCTATACATCAAAGAGATGCTAACGCTTTACAGTCATGTGAGAAAGGACTAGGTGAGGTCCTGTGAAAAGTATGATGATGATGATTAAATAGCTTGTAGAACCACTTTTAGTAGCATTGACTTTAGATACTCATTTTCTGTGTGACTTTATCAGTCTCTCTGTTTTTAGGGCCACTCTTCTTAACAATGTTGCTTTTGATTCTTTGATGTTTGCAAGCATTAGTTTATGCACAGCTCTTCTAAGGTCCTGCCACAGCATTCACAATCAGGATGAGGTCTGGATGTTGACTGGCCCATTGCAGATCTTGACATCATTGCCCTGTTGCATGACCCAGTTTGGGTCAAGCTTTAGCTGTCAGACAGATGGCTTTACATTTGACTCTAGAATACTTGAATGCTCGATAGTTAGCATGAGGTGTTTGTGCTGGTATTGTTTATTAGAGCCACTCTGGTCTCACCTGTCCAAAGGATAATGGTCCAGAAGTCTTGAAGGTTGTTCAGATGCAAATTTGCAAACCTAAGCTTTGCTCTCATGCTCTTTTAAGAAACAAAAGGCTTTCTCCTGGTAATTATTTCAAATACGCTAACTGAGGCCTTTAGAGCTCAGATGTAGCTCTTTGGGTTTTGCAGTTTGTTTGAGCGTTGAACAGTCTGACGTTCAGGTGAATTTGTTAGGATGTCCCCTCCTGAAAAGATTGTGGCTTCCTGATGATCAATTAATCAAGTTTGTGTTGATTAGTAGCACCTGCTCGTACTTGTGTAGTTGTTTAACTACATACAGTCCTGTGTTGTGCTACAGTAACATCTGTCAGTGAGCACACTATTACTAGTAGACTGTATTAAGACCACTAATGACTAATGGACCATCAGTTTAACATAATTACTGTCTAATTAGTAATACAGCACAGTGCAAAAGTCTTGAGCCCCACATTGCTTTATATATTGATTTCAGGGAGCCAGAATTTCCTGTCATTTGTCTTTGAAAGGTTTTCATTCATGTGACATCACCATTGTTGTGAACTATCAGTGCTCTTTTCTTTCCCCTCACCCCCAACCAGTCACTCCCTGAGCCTGAGTTGCCGTGGGTTTCTTACTTTTAAAAGGGAGTATTTCCTTCCCAGTGTCTCAAAGTGCTCATAGGCGACTTTTGTTGTGAATTGGGCCCATATAAATAAAGCTGAATTGAACTAAATTGTTATAACTGGTGCAAATCTGAGAAAACAAGATCAAATTTAAAATGAAGCAATTAGATTATTGTTTTTCTAGTTTTACCAGACACTCCAAGTCCTTTACATATTCAACACACACACACTGCTTTCATGCTTACCCTGGCTGAAACAACAGCAGCAGTTCTGGGGTTCAGTATATTCCCCAAAGACACATCAACGTGTGGGCCTCTGGAACAGGAGGAATGACAAATCTTCTAATTCATGGACCAGATCTCACTTGCCTTCATCATTTCACTCTGGAAACTTTTCAAACCAAACAGAGCACACATCCAGATGACAGTTTAACCAAACTTCTGCAGCCTTCTTCTTTAGCTGAGAGAACAAGAAAACCTAACATTCCATTTTTACTTCACTTTAATGGCTACCAGGGCACTTTAGGAATAATTGTAAAATTTTATTGATCAGCACTAGCTGCACTTTTCTCCTTAGAGGGGTCTAATAACATCACATGGTTCCACTGTTGCAATAAAACAGTCATTTAAGCTGTGTTGAATATAGAGACATTTTGCAGACATGAACAACTGTCTTATTATATCTCGTCACTCACATGGCTTTGTAACCTCTGTCACTCTTTGGATCATCATTCTTACAAATGAATACACTAGCCTGGCTAATGCTCATTATTATCTCCTTTCCCCCCAGTTTTACACTCATAAATGAAAAGTCAATGTCCTGAATACTTTATAAGGCCTGTATCGGCTCATTATGTTAAGGGTCGCCAATGTAACACCCTCCTATAGTCTGTTATTGCCAGAAATGTTGCAATTACATGTCATGTATACTATTAGAATTGGCTGACTTTCCTACAGCGGGGCTGAGCAGACAAACAGTGCCAAAGCTGGAGTCTGTCATGTGCTGGCCAGCGACCATCATTAATGAGTGGGTGAGATGATGGCACAATGACTTGCATGCCTCTAAGGCTCTGTAAAGTGGCACCACAGGGACTTCCTGTACTGCACAAGGAGCTGTCATTGTCTGGGCAATGCACCAGACTCAGCTGGTTAGATACTGATGGCACAGTTTATGTGAATGCACATGTTTTACCCATCTGTTACCAAATGTTAATATGTTGAAGAAGCATATCCAGCATCTGAAAGGTTTGGAGAGGTATTTTAACGGTGTTGATCAAATCCTATGCCACACCAAAGGAGGAACAACTGAAACATCTGGGACTTTAAACATCACAGACAATGTGACTGATGATCCACATTGAAAGCTCTCTACAGGGCCAAACCAAAATGTAATTGCACCATTTTATCATGCTACAGTACCTAATGGCCATTTATAGTAAATAACCTACCTACCTACCCAGAGAAACAGACAATCTACAACCGCCAGTTAACCTCACATTCATGTCTTTTGATTGTAGCCGGAAGCATGAAGAAAACCCACGCAGGCATAGGGACAACATGTAAACTCCACAAGTAAAGACCCCAGAACATTACTTTTTATATTAACAATGAATTAGATGACAATGACAATCCCCAGAGAATCAAGACATGACCTCGGAGTCTCTCTGACTTCTACTGACCTTCTGAGACTACTTTAGCTCATTGTTTTGGTCTCTATTTCTATCACAGGTGCTAAAGGCTGTTACAAACAAAACTTGCAAATGCACTCTGAGCTAGCTGCAAACAGATGGGATTTCTTAGTAGATAAACATTTAGCAGCTAAATGAATGAGCTAAATAGTCAAGGCATTTCCCTCTTTGCAGAAACTTAAAGCCGAGCTAAAGGTAGACTTTTTGTTGGATGCAAATTTGCCAAATGGCCTGAAACTCCAAAAGAATGCTAATAATAGTAAATACACTGGACATAGTGGCTTTGTAAAGGGATAACAGAATCTGAGATGATGTGTTTTCACATTTTTTGCTGCCAAAAATAAATTATTGCAGCTTTAAGGATGACAAAGTGCCATCAGCCAAATTTGAGCTTGGACGTGTATTTAAAAGCTTTAATACCCCCTGATTCAAGAGGGATATTAACTACATAAGAGCAGCAGTCTGTTCTAAGTGTATATATTAGGTTGAGTTAATGTAGGCTTTTAGGTTGTATCTATTACATACATCTGATAGTGAGCCATGAACTATATTTCTAATGTTATTAAAACATAATCTTTGTATCACTGTACAGTCCAAAAGCATAAAGGGCTATAATATAAAAGCATAAAACATCCAGCAATCTTCTCCAAACACCTCCTTCAGTATAATAAACATAATAGGGTTTGTAGCTACGAAAGTGCTGCAGCTGTAAAAGCTAGATACTTTCACCATTATCCACATTTTTTTTGTGCCTTGACATGACACTTGTTCACACTTTCAAAAGACGTGATAGGAAAACAAAGCTAATTCTTGTCTGTAAAGTATAAAAGCATATTGTATATAGTAACCACAGTAACCACATTTAGCCATCTTGATGCTTTTGTTTACAAGTAAAATCCTTGTTTACTCGCACTTCTGCCTTCATACTTTCTAGTGTGAATAAAGCTGACACGGTTGTCCTTTTCTAGTGAGAATGGTACCAATATGAACATTTTAATGTCACGCTCGGGCCCTTGGGACAAAATATGGAAATTTCTTAAAAGTCTCTGGGCTCTCATTAATATCATTATCATCACCACTTCTGCTACTGTCCCACTTCCAATGGTGTGCTAAGGCTTTGTAAAAAAAAAAACAACCCTCAGTTTTCTACGATGTAGTGAAGTAACCCTCCGTTATGTGTCAGAATCATCCAAAAGCAAGCGCATCACGTCATGAGTGACATTAAGTTCTGCATCCGCACGCTCGTCCAGCGCTCAGAGTGAGGTTGTGTGAGAGTGTGTGTGTGAGTTCTGTTGCATTTGGATGCTGAGTGTATGGGTGTTCCAACCAGCCATCCCCCCTGGAGGTCACTTTGAAATGGAATAGATTTTTCTAGATCTCAGCCAAGGCTGTAGGGAAGGTCACTTCATTAATCACAGCTAAATGCCACTGTCTGCCCGTCTCCCTTCTTAACCAAGTAACACCCCCAGATAACATAATTGATTGATACTAATAATTAATTCTCCTCTGTTACAGAACGACACAGAGTATCATTCAGTGGTGAACCGTTAATTACTTTGTAAAGACTCATTAGGTTAATGCCATAGTGCGCTCCGGTGGCACGGGGGGCAAATGGATGTCTTCCTCCAGCAGTGGCCTTTTGTGAAACAGGACGCCCCCCATTTCCCACACACACGTTTCCCCTCCTCTCACTTCCTGTGTTGTTCTACATATCACCGTGTTAGCCTACTTTGACTGCTGATTCAGTGTTGCAAAATGTCATGTCAGATTTTGCTTGAGAAGATCTTGTCAGATGGGTTGAGGCACATGACGGTGGGGGGAAAGCACAGACAAGCAGGCTCAGCATGTGTGCTTTTTTATTCGTGGGGCATACGTGTATATGTTTGTGGCGTGTAAGTACATGTTTATGTTTGTGTCAGATTCTGTCTTGTTCACATGTAAAAGCCACCAGTCACGCAGCGCATCTGCATCGCAAGCAAGAGTAAGAGGACACGCCAGGTTATTTTATTATCTACCAATCTATGCTGTATGAAAGGAGCTGATGCAATAGAGGCTTTTACTTTGAAAATAATACCCTGTGACATGTTTGCATAAATAAATGTGTCATTTATTACCGTCTCGTTCAGTCTCACTGTTCATGTTAGAATATTATTAGTGGAGACGTTTGTTTTTCAGTCACTGAAAGCTTTTACGTTTGCTGTTCTGTCTACAATATCTTTCCTGGGAATAATCTCCTTTGCATGGGAAGTGATACGTTCCTGATTTGATTACGAACAGACGCAACAACTTAGCAGTGAAGAACACAACTGCTGAAAGGCAAGAACAGCATCCTCGGGACCTCCAACAGCATATGAAATAAAAGGGGGGAAAAATGGACCTCTGGACTCGTACTGTATAAATCAATTTTATAAAACAAATTGGCCACATATCACTCCAATTTTATCCTTTTCTCTAAACCTGTGGCCAGTTTATGACTATGGACATATTCTGATCTAAACAAAGCTGCACTGGTCACTAATATGAATAAATTAATAAATAAAAGCAGCATTCATGTGCATTCTAGCTCATCCCACTAGACATTAGCTCCATCTTGTGGGCTGTATTTAAAAACTAGACTTCTGAGCTGGAGGCTGGACGTGACATCTTCTCATGTCTCCACACTTACTGCTGTAGCTCCTAATCGGTAGCTGTCAGTATTGTTATGAAACTGCTTTAAAATTTTTATTGCCGTGTTTAAGATCCCCATAAATTAAGATTATTGCAGCTTTTATTTGCAGCTATAAATATTTCATATTTGAGTCTTTGGGTATAGATGATAGTAAATTATACTTTATACTACTATACCACTTCACGGAGTAACATTTAGGTTCCGTACAGTGATGTCAGAAGCTGATATAAGTCACTCACTGGAACTTAATTAATCAAAGTTCTATGTGTGGCATCAGAGACCCTGAAAAAAATCTCTGAAATTTGACATTTCACTGACATTTGCACAGACAGAATGACAGTGGCTTTCACTAAGCAGCTGATGGGAACTATTTTTGGAGATGACCCAGAAAGATTGACAAAATGCAAATAAACAGAGAAGAGCAAATGGATTTATGATCAATATTGGCAGCAGTAGGCAGACAACAGATGTCTGTCAGATTGGGTTTCTCGGCTAAAGTAATTACAAAGAATAAAGTATGCCAAGTTACTTATAATGTGCCTCTCTGGTAGGGGGAATTTAACTAATCAAATGCATATCTCCAAACTCCACAGAAGGGCAGAGGGACAGTGTGTCTGCCAGAATGTATTTAAAGTTACAGTTAGACCATTAAACTAAGTCTGTGCCACATGCTAAATTGTCCTTTGAAGATCACTGGCCCAGCCATTAGTAGATTACTCTTTGAAATTTTGTCCACAAGAGAAAGCCTGTTGTAAAGTACATGCATGAATCTGATATTATGGCAGTAGGATCAGGTGGGTTTTATGAAATAGAATGAATGTGAAGTTTATTGATTTCAGGATTACTGTTGCTTACTGTTGAAAAAAAGATCTTAGGTTTGAACCTCCTGCTTTCTTCTGCTCTCCACATTAAAAATATATTGTACGTTGCTCTGTGCGTACTACACCTTTGATAGATAGGTCACCAATTTTCAAGGAGTGTGTGTTGTAAATGGCTTCTGGTCCGTGACTTCTTTTTATGCCAGTTTTATTTTAAATTCTGGTTCTATTAACAATAAAAATAATAGTATACAAATATATATATTTTGGATCAAGAAAAGCTGTGAAGGTGACCAGTAATTTTAAAATTTCTTCTAAAATTATGGGCAGCCATTACAGAGTCCTTAAGACTGGTATAATATGTAAATTTTCCTTAGTTCTTGTATTTTGCACAATTTAAAGTCTATTTCATGGTTTCTAATTGATACCTGTTAATCTACCAAAGAGGAAATAAATGCATTAATAATAGTCTGTGTGTCAGTGTTGAATGCATTATAACAATATTCCCTAGGTGGTAGAAGAGGATCTTCTAGATCTTGCATATATGTCTCTTGAAGGTCAGACTATAATCAAATAACACACCCAAGTTTCTGACAGCTGATTTCATGTAAATGCATAAAAGACCAAGGGAAGACTTGGTGCTTGGAAGCAGCTCATCTGAACCAATGATAAGAATTTCTGTCTTATGCCAGTTTAATTTCAAAAAATGTGCACAAACCCTATTCTTAATATCAGTTAAGGCAATTTGTAGGGCTTGAGAGGATAGTTGAAACGGTGGAGATCGACCTGTGTCATTGGCATAGCAGTGGAATGAAATGTTGTTTCTCAGTAGAGAGCATAGGTAAGGGAAAAGGGATAGGTCCCAGTATAGACCCCTGAGGAACTCCAATATTTAGGGCAGATTAAAGAAAGCTGTGGTCATTAATGGAAACAAAACATTTTTGATTGGCCTCTAAATTAAAATTGTATGGTTTACTGTATCAAATGCTGCATAAGTCAAGTAGCAGATTTTATATTCTGTACTTAACACTTAAATGAGCTTATGTAAGTGTTACTGCTTATTGGTGCATCAGTGATTTATTATCTCAGAGAGCGTTAGCTTCAGTATAAAGTGCTTTGTTTGGGGGTGTTTGGCCATAATTAATTTGTTGTAATGCTTTTGTTATGATTTTTCTGGCCTTGTTAGCATTAGAGCATGTAAGAATATGTATTATTTACTATACTTTTAGTCATACAAATGCTGTAGCTGTAACACCTACTCTGTTGGTAGGTTCAATTACCTGTATTTTGGTCCAGACAAATATATTAAAGTCCTGGACAGACTATCATTAACATGCATCCCATTTAATTGTTCCCCTAACTTTAGTCAAAGATTTAAACAGAGGCTCTGATCGAGGGTCTTATTGTTTTTTTCTTTGAGAAAAAAACATTTCACCCTGCTTGTTGAGAGCTCAGGGTTTCTCTTGAAAATTGAATCAACTACTTTGATTATATTTTAGTGCGTCCTGGGTTCCTCCTGGTGCATGGCAATCCCCAGCAGTTCTTGGAGGATGAAGGAATTGACACCATTGACTGAACCCCGTGCTCGCCTGACCTGAATCCAGTAGAGCACCTCTGCAACATTATATTTCATCCGATACCAAGAGGTTATACCTCAGACTTTCCAGGAGCTTTAATTACGATTACTATTAAAATTTTGATAACTGTTGACTGTCTTCCCTACACATTAAATGTGTATGACCCTTAATTGACCTAACACTTCCTTAAACCTGATGGGGCCTGCTGACTCTCATTCAGTTCCCCGTCTGCACTTAAGACAGAGAAATAACATTGTCCTGAGGCAAAAAATCAAAAAATGTTATTTTAAACAGCTGAAATCAAAATCTGACTTCAAACTACCAAATATAGTTCTTCAGATGTTCAAGTACATCCACATATTTTGAACATAGTTATTTCTATTTATGTATAAAAAATGATGTTATTTTTAGCAGTAGCTGATACTGCCTCCAATGTGAATTTGTTTCCTGAAAGGACTGCCAGGTCAAAGGTCAAACCCTCTTCAACTTCTCATTTTAGTAAACAGTGTTGTGTCTTGTGTCATCAAACAGAAAAAAATAATAATTACAAATTTTAGGGGACAGCGTAAAACAAAAAATGTGGTTTGTTGCCCCAAGGCAGCACCGTGCCATAGAGGGCTAATGTGTTGTGATGTGACGCCAGACTACAAAGTGTTACAGGATATGGTGGTCTGTTTTTATCTTTTTTGAGGCATTTTTTCCAAAATGAAAAAAATAAATGTTTTGCTTTCTTTGCAAGCCCCTGGGAACTTGACTGGAAGCGAAGGAGAAGGAAAAAAAATATATATATATATATATATATTTTTTTTTTAAATCACAACAACCACAAATTAAAATACAAAACTGTTCTCACAATGTCAGAGTGTCTAGTTGGATTTGATCACATGGGTTGTTTGGCTAGGCTCACTTAAAGAAAAGAGAAGGTAGTGTTATTTCTTTAAGGACAAAGTAGAAAGAACTCCTATGAAGAGTATAAATGAAGATTGCATTCTGCACAAAATACCAAGGACACCAGTCACACAAAAGAAAGAAAGAAGCATAGAGATTGAGCCACCTGGAGCGCATAAAGCCTGACAGCCAGTTAAGAGCGAGGTCCCAGGACAACTATTGATCAGATAAAGGAAAGCCTTAGGGAACCGAGAGGACAAGGGGAACAACAAGCAGAGAAGCTGAACAATGCTTTCTGATTGACAGAGAGACAAAGTGCTGCTCATGTACTCATGTCTAGGATAAAGGGGGGTTGTTTTAGGGCACAGTATACTCAGCAGAGTAGTAAACACTTTTTAAGCATTGCCATTAGAGCAGCGCTTCCCAAAGTGTGGGGCCCGCCCCCTAGAGGGTGCGCAGAGCCATTGCAGGGGGGGCGTGGTATGAAAAGGAAAAAAAAAAAGAAGAAAAAAGAACGCTTGGACACTGCTAGCATAATGAACAGGTTCTTTGACGGGACGCCCACGCAAACGCAAAGCAGGAGATGAAGCATCGCTGAATATGTTTCCAAACTACGGTAACTTCCTTCTAACTAACTTCCAAAGACTAGAGAATATGGTGAAGCATGTCTTCCCTTTGGCTTCACCTGCACAAGTGCCAAGGTAGGTCTCCCCTGCAGAATTGGTTTTCCCTTTGTCGGGAGCAGCACTGGGCTCTCCAAATCACAGACAAACAGTATCCCACATTCTTGATTTTTAGTTCACAAACACTTGTTGTAATGACTAACTACTCCTGACATTTTGGAGATGTTAGCTCTTTATACAGTAAAGTTACAGTGGGATACAAATAATATCAGGCTGATTTGTTCCCCCTGTCGAAATCACGGAAAAACAGCATTCCACAGTTGTTTATGTTTTTAAGCCCATTTTGCACAGAGAGGCATTTTTTGATTTGATAGCAATGTTGAATATTATTACAAAGGAAAAAAAACAACTATACGTAAAATAATCACACCGTGACGCCTCTGCCTTTCTAAACGGAGTGACAATAGGTGCGTGTGTAAATGTAAGCGCATAAAAACAGAAGATAGTCAGATTAACAGTATTTTGTCTCTATCTGCCATTCTGCAATTCATCTCATGTAAACAATAACGTGGCGCACAGCGTGACGTGAGTTTGAGAACCACTGCATTAGAGGATAAACTTAAAGTAAGAATAATCTATTATTTATGCAGTCTAGTATAGTATATTAGCCTCAAATGAGGCATAGACAAAGCAACCATATTCTAATTAATGAATTAATGACTAAAACTAATAGTCACCATTCAAATGTGTTCTAAACTTTCAAAGGTTTATTGACTTTCAGCTGCATCCATGAATACCAGTGAAACAGGACATCTGCCTCACTAAAAAGTACAACAGAGCGGCAAACACAAGCAAGACATAGAAATCTTCAGCCTTAACTAGAAGGTGAGTGATCGTAGGATTGCACACAGGTGAGTGTCAACTCGATTGTCTCCAGGTGCGCACTTTATTGAAATGCATAAGCAGAATTACTCACATGCACACATACACACACACAATGATATAGAAGAGAAAGATAGAAGGTGTGTTGGCACAGGAGGACTAGAGGATCATGACACCTTTGTCTTCATGCTCCTACATTGTCATCATATTAATGTTATGCTGGGTAATAATTGTGGGTCCAGATTTAGGTGCTAGCTACATCCTGATGCAAGTTGTCATCATGCAATGCTCTTCCTACTGTCAGTCGATGTTGATCCATTGAACACTTACATCTGTTTAATGGTGTTAAATATCCCAATCTTTGATCTTTGGGCTGAAGGAAGAACAACATAAATGTTCAATCAACAGTCTCTTTATTCCATACAATTCTCATTGTTCCATACAACACTTTTGAGCATTACCATCTGGACGGGAGATATGGAGAGGAGGGTGTCCGCCAGAACTCTTATAGCTTCAGCCCCCCTCCAAAGTCATAAAACCTAAACATCCACATTCTTTCTCTCTCAGTGAGCCTAAGTTATGACCTTGGCTTCCTGTGCAGTATGTTCTGTTCTTTCTAATCAGACAAATAAGGCCATGATTCTCTGAAAACAGTATTTCTTACAAATCAGCAGTATAATGCATCATAAAACAATGTCATTCATTCACAATAAATCAGCAGTCTAATGTAATACAAATCATTCTAATAAATGTAATAGTTATCACCTTCTTCTAAGTCAGGAGAATAATGCAACCTAAAACTACATAATGATTTCACAAGCTTTAATTAGAGGTATAACATGGCATAAAATAGTATAATAATCTCACAATGGACGTATCATACACTATATGGTCAAACATATTCACTCACCCATCCAAACAATTGAAATCAAGTGTTTCAATCACTTCCATGGTCACAGGTGTATAAAATTAAGCACTTAGGCATGCAGACTGCTTCTATAAGCATTTGTGAAAGAATGGGTTGCTCTCAGGATGTCAGTGAACTCTAGCGTGGTATTATGATAGGATGCCACCTGTGCAACAAGTCCAGTCTTGAAATGTCCTCAATATTAAATATTTCAAAAGTGGCACAAAGTGGTAGACCACATTACATCACAGAGCGGGCTCAACAGATACTGTGGCACAGAGGTTGCCAACTTTTTTCAGATTCAGTCAGTACAGACCTCCAAAGTCAAGTCAAGTCAAGTTTATTTATAAAGCACATTTAAAAACAACCGAGGCTGACCAAAGTGCTGTACAATAAAATACAAATATAAAATACAATAAAACACAAGTACATAAAACACCTCACTGATAAAACAATAAATTAAAACAATAAGTTAAACCTTGCTAAAAGCCAATGAGAAGAGGTGAGTTTTAAGAGCAGTTTTAAAAGTTCCTAGGCTTGTGGAGAATCTGATGTGAGGAGGTAAACTGTTCCACAGTCTGGGTGCAGCCACAGCAAAAGCCCTCTCTTCTCTAGTCTTTAGTCTGTACCTGGGAACATCTAAAAGCATCAGGTCTGCTGACCTCAAAGATCTCCTGGGGCGGTAAATGCTAAGAAGCTCTGCCAGGTAAGGAGGTGCAGTACCGTTAAGAACCTTAAAAACCAGCAATAAAATTTTAAAATCAATCCTAAAAGCAACTGAGAGCCAGTGGAGAGAGCAGAGGACCGGAGTGATGTGGTCTCTCTTTTTGGAACCGGTCAGCATGCGAGCAGCAGCGTTCTGCATCAGTTGGAGGCGATGCAGACAGGAACGATCTAAACCAGCATAAAGGGAGTTACAGTAGTCCAGCCGTGATGTAATAAAAGCATGGACCACCCTTTCTAGATCGTTCCTGCACAGGTAGGACTTGACTTTAGTTAAAATCCGTAGATGATAAAAAGATCCCTTGACTACGGAGCTGATTTGTTTATCAAATTTAAAAGCACTGTCAAAAGTAACACCGAGGCTCTTAATGGAGGAAGTACATTCAGAAGTTAGGGGTCCCACAAAATCAAAGGAAAGGTTGGGGTCTTTAGGAAGCCCAAACACAATGACTTCAGTTTTACTTTCATTTAGATGTAGAAAGTTAAGAGCCATCCAAGTCTTAATGTCAGACAAACAGGAGAATAACGGCTGCAGAGAGTCCTTACAGTCTAACCTCAGAGGGAGGTAGATCTGAATGTCATCAGCAAAGGTGTGGAAGGACACATTATGTTTGCGCCAAACTTCATGTGGCCATTAGATTAGCTAAAGAACAGTGTGTAGAGAACTTGATGGAATGGGTTTCCATGGCCGAGCACAATATAGAGAAGTTTAAACTTTGCTGGAGGGGGTGTGGGGTTGTTTTTCAGAAGTTGGGCTCAGCTCTTTACTTCCAGTGAAAGAAACTGAAAATATTTTGTGCAATTTCATGCTCCCAACTTTGTAGGAACAACTTGGGGATGGCTCCTTCCTGTTCTAGCATGGCTGTGCACGAGTGCACACAAGCAGGGTCCTTAAAGACATGGATGAGTGAGTTTGGTGTGGAAGAATCTGACTGGCCTGCACAGTCCTAAACTCAGCCCGAGAGAAAACCTTTGGGATGAATTAGAGCAGCGGCCCCAACCTTTTTTGCACCACGGACCGGTTTATGCCCGAGAATATTTTCACGGACCGGCCTTTAAGGTGTCACGGATAAATACAACAAAATAAAACTAGTACCGGTACAGAAAAAAAGAAGATTTATTCATAACACACGTGAAAAGACCCTTGAAAACCGAGTTAACGATAAAAACGATAACAAAATAACGCTGAAAACCGATAAAAACCCTGAAAACCATACATTTCACACCTGAGCCTCAACTCTCGCGGCCCGGTACCAAACAACTCACGGACTGGTACCAGTCCGAGGCCCGGGGGTTGGGGACCGCTGAATTAGAGCATACACTTCAAGGCCGGCCTTCTCATCCATCATCAGTGCCTGACCTCACAAATGTCCTTCTGGAGGAATTGTCAAAAATTCCCATAAGCACACTCCTAAACCTTATGGAAAGCCTTCCAATGAGAGTTGAAGCTGTTGTAGCTGCAAAGGGTTGGCCGACACCATATCAAACCCTATGGAATAAGACTGGGATCTCAGTTATATGTGTGTGAAGGCAAAAGGGGAAATACTTCTGGTAATATAGTGTATAATAATGTTTCCCACATACTGCCTGGGCAGCTGAAAATGGTCAAAACTAAAATGTGCTCCTTCTACTCAGAGATGAAAGAATGAGTAATGCAGTGCCTCCATGAGACTCACATATATGGTTTTGTATGAAATGACTTATCAGCTAGTTCAGGGGTGTCAATATGCCAGATCTGATCCAGTTCAGTGCACCCTGCTGCATGACTTTGCAATATGTATAACCTGCAGATGAGGTGAGCGCTGTTTGTTGTGTCAGGAGGATCATTACAGGAGGTCAAGGTCAAGGTAACTTTATTTATACCCACAGGCAAGGTAAATCTGCTTTACAGAAAAAATGATAGCATTTAGCATCCCTTCAAAAACACACATACCTAATAAAGATATAAACCTCCCTGTAGCACATATATAGTAATTTAATATTTCGAATCAAAAACAGTTCTTATTTAATTCAGTGAGAGCAACGGGGACAAAGCTATCTCGGAAATAGAAACCTCCGTCCTGAGGAAAGAAGCTGAAATTCACCTCTTAGCGGATGGGAACTATTTTTAAGGAATGATAAAGCCATCCTCTGTACCTGCTTGGAGTACAGGGAGGCTAAACAAGACTGTGGCTCACCTATCAGATGACTGGACCATCTCACTAACTGATTTAGAGAGTTTTTCTCTGTGACAGAGGTCTGACCAAACCATGCCACCAAACAAAAGGATAAAACAGACTCAATAAAAGAACGATAAAACAAAGTTAAAATTTTTTGGTCAATGTGGAAATGAGCACGTTTCCTAAGGCAATAAAGGTGCTGGTGACGCTTTTTACAAACTGATTTGCAATTTTGATCAAAGTTCAGTTTTTCATTGATTATGGTCCCAAGATATTTATATGACTGCACTTGCTCTATTTTCTGACCTTTAATTAAAGTGACTCCGTGCCCATTTTGTTGTTTCCTAAAATCAACAACCATATCTTTTGTTTTAGATATGTTCAGCTGGAGATAAGACTCCTCACACCACTGAACAAAGTCATCAATGACTGGACCGTGGTTAGTTTCACCCTCTTTCAGTAAGATGACAATAACAGAGTCATCTGCATATTTAATGATGGCCCTGTTTTCATATCTGCTCTGACACATGTTTGTATAGAGAATGAATAATAAGGGCGATAAGACACACCCTTGAGGAGAACTTGTGGAGGAGAACACTGGGTCAGACAGAATCCCATTTATTCTCACTCTTTGTGACCTGTCAGTTAAAAAATCTAAAATCCAGCCCACCAGGTTTTTCCTGATTTCAAACTGTTCTAAAAGTCTTTTAATTAAAATATGGGGTTGTATTGTATTAAAAGCCGAAGAAAAATCGATGAAAAGAAGTTTTGCAAAAGTCCCTTTACTCTCTACATGTTTAAGAATCAGATTTAGTAAAGTCAAAAGAGTGTCCTCCACTCCTCTATTACAGGAGGCTTAGAATTAGAATTTGTGTCATGAAAATGGTTGTCTGAACTTTTAATTTCATCTGAGACAGAGATCTGACTCATCATTAGTTTCACAGACGTCTTACTTCCTTAATTTACCACAGTACAGTTTAATGACTGAATGTGGAGAAGCACACATATGGTTGAAATTGTAGACATAATCTTCTTGAGAAAAAATCCTCTCAGGATGACGTGTCATCATCTCAATAATCCTTATACTTTTCATATAGTACAACTATCAGGTCCAGTTTTTAACCTTGTTAATGTTAGTCTGCTTTGCAGGTCAGATGACTAAACAGAGGCTGATAAGATTAGGTCTTAAAGCTCTAGGTGTTTGTATTTACTCCATACTCAGCTGCGGGCAGAGAGGGTGACAGGCGAGGATGGCACTGAAGAGAAGATGCTCGGTTTCTGGAGTCTCCTGGTCCTGTCAGTATTAGTAGGATGCATCTGCTGTGTCTTCTCGTGGATGCTCACCTACCTTGACTCGTTCCAGCCTGGTATGGATTTCCCAACACTGTGGACAGTGGCCCACGTCAGAGACGTTTAATATTGATTACATATGTCTGAATTGCTAACCCTAGCTCAACAGACCACAATGCCCTGGACTGTCAGTATAGTTACATGCTGTGAACATAAGTACCTTTGATCACAGTTTGTGTTGTAAAAGAGAAGGAATATTGAAAAAAAGATCAACATTGTGATATTATTTCTTCCAAACTGACCAGAAACATGCTTGTCAGACTCTCACAGCAAAGGATCAGACTCACTGTGCATGACGGCTCAGGCCAATGATGTCTGTTAAGATTGTCAGTTGTTTAGTGCTTCTGTACAGTTAGGGTCACGTCTCTATTTCAGAATAATTAATATGCGGAAAACACTAAAAGTTGATTGTCTTCCAATATTCTAGCATAATTAAAAAACTTTGACTTTGTAAGTACATATTATTAGTCCTAATGCCAGTATGAGTCTTCATAACTCCTGCTTTGAAATACTGAACTTTGAAATTTACCTGATGAAAGATAGTTTACAGTGGCACTCTGTCAGGATCATTCTGACTATAAGATCACTGTATTAATCTGAATCCTTCTGAAATGTGCTGTGAATGAATGCTGATGCAACTCACTGTGGGAAAGCTGCTAATAAAATGAATCTGTGACACATGCAACACGTTCACAGAGGAAGAGGACTCAAAGGGAGGACACGCAGAGGCTGTGTTGAAGTCAGAAATCCAAATCTTTATTTAAAAAAAAACAGGCGGCGGTTACAAACAGGAAGACAAGCAGTCCATCAAACAGACTACAGGGTCAAACATTCAGAGAATTTAAACAGCAGTAAAAAATAACTGGACACTGAAAAACTTAAAGCAATGTGTGACGCAATAGAAGGAAGCAGTGTGTTACTGTGTTGTGTTGTTTGTTACGTTGTGATGTGTCATATCGTGTCGTGTTGTGTTGTATGTAGTGCCGACGTAGGACAGTTTTTCCAATTTCATTGTACTACTGTACTATGTATGACTGTGCAATGACAATAAAGAGTTATCTTATCTTATCTTATATTCACTGAATTATCATCAATTACAAAAGAGAAAAATGACGATTTCTAAGGATTATTTTCTTAAATGCAGTTAGAGTGTGGCTGGTAAAGATGGAAACATACAGAATGTAAACTGTGTGAGTTTGGTGAACTTTGTTAGTAACAAATGAGGTAAAAAAAAACAACCCCAAAACATACAAAACACAGAAAGAGGCTCTCAGTATTCATTAATAATTAGAAAGAAAAATTCTGGTCGTGGATTTTTACAGTCTTAGTTCCGCTCGCTGTCATCATTATAATCATCATGATAAATGGCGAGGTCCTGAGGTGGGTGGGGCTGTCTCTGTGATGTCACCATGAAGGAACAGCATCTGGCATGTGTTGGTGAAACATCCCAGTACACTGGTGTAGTTTCCTCTCCAGCTGTTTGACATGTGACACTTGAATAGTGTTAGGTCAGGTGACCACATGGTTTCTAAAGTAACTGACAGGAAGTAACCAGGCCGTCAGAAATGGATGGCATGTGTGTAGAGTTACTGGAGTTGGGTAACTCTACTTACCAAAAGCAGAAGCACACAGATGAAGGATCAGATGCTGAATGTTGCAGGAACATGCTCATGTGTGGTGGTCATTCAGTGCTGCTCCGGCAGGTTAGACAGTCCAAGACTGATATGCTGCCCATCTGAGAGTTTGAAAACACACATGGAAAGATTTATTTTGTGTTACAGTCAAAGTTGGATGTTCATTTTTGTCCTTTAAAAATGTTTGTGTATTTGAAAGCACTAACATTTAAGGATGACTTGGATTGTCTCCTTTAAAGGGGAGACAAGTGTATCCACTGATCTACGTCACTTTACCTGGATGATGACTCTTCTCCCCCTCACTCAGAAACACTCCTAATATAACCAAGCAAATAAATAATATTGAAGATTTACTTACATCATTACAAAAACATCAAAAACATCTCCCTTTGATTCTATTTCTCCATTCCTGCTGAACATCAGGCAACAAATATCTCAATAAATCACAGTAAAATGTAAAGCACATGTTTTCTCTGCTTTGTCTAACCTCTGCAGAGCCTCTGTCAAGAAAAACATAACTGTAAGCATAAAACAAATATACATTCATAACACGTCACTGGACAAACCTCGGTCAGTTGATTTCCTCTGTGCAGTGCAGATGAGCATCAGTCAGCAAGTGACTCTGCTGGTTCTTCTGAGGAAACACCACCGTCTCTCCACACCGTCACCATCTGTGAGCACAAACTGCTGCTCTGCCAGCATGTAGGAATCACATATCACACACACAGGGGTGAAGAAACATCAGAGCTCAACTTTGGATACTTTAGATCTAAACAGATCAAAGTAGCTCTTAGTTTCAACAATCAGTGAGCAGACAAACAATGATCCCACCCACTCCATGACATGTTGGTCAGTCACAGGAGCTCGTTCAGTGAGAGACTGAGATTACCGAAAAGCACCACTGAACGACACAGGAAATCATTCCTGCCTGTGGCCATCTCCCTGTACAACGCATCCACTTAACACACTGTTTGCTGCTACAACTACACATGTTTCTTTTCCAAATATTTATTTATAAGTGATGTATGTATGTATGTATATATATGTATATATTGTACTATTCTTAGTTAGCGTATTGTCTGTCTTGTCTTAATGTTGGTTTAAAATGGAGCACTGTAACAAAAAATAATTTCCCCCAGGGATCAATAAAGTATTCTGATTCTGATTCTGATACCAAACTGATTCTGTATGAATACAATATGGTATTTTCAATACAGGTGTCAAATTAATTTATTAAAACTAATACAGATATATGTATATTTTTTTTGATAAATTAATTTGCTAAATTATAAGAATATATATATTTTTTCATTTAACAATTGCAACTAAAAGAAATTAAATATTGAACAAAAATATATTGTCACATTCTTTGCATGCTCAGCACGATGACAGACTTGAAGTTGCTACAGATTTTAAGAAGTGATAATTATAGGGAAGAAACTTCTCTTTTTCATCCGTTTAATCAAACATTTGATGCCTCAGCTGTCTCAGTCCTATAGCGTTCTGCAACTACAACTAACCTGAGGCTTGGATTTGGCTGCAGGTGCCCCTGTACATCCTTCTCAGCAGCACACATGTGGGTACCATTTAATCCCACTTCTTCCTGAGCTTTGCTTCATCACAAGACCAAAGGAGGCATCCCGTGTCACAGTCTTATCATCATCCAGAAGAAACATTTGAAGAAACATTTACGCGCCTCCTGGTTTTGTTTTCTGATCCTGCGAAAAGACTGAGGACAACAAAGCCCAGAGAACACGAGATACACAACATCCAACATTCAGACTCAACAGCCTCCATAAATGAAGAGCACCAGGTTGGTTCAGTTATAGTAGATATAAGCATACTTCACATTACTGGGTATGAATAATAATGAGGAGGCAAACTTTGACGATGCAGAGCATGTCCCATCATCAGACTGTAAACAAACATCCACCAGGCTTCTTTGTTGCCAAAATTGATGATTCTCCTATCAGGGATCAGTAGCGTGTATTAACCTGTGGTACAAGCAGCAGTCACTGAAATATTACTGTTTCAGATAAGAAATCTAGGACATAAAAGCCAGAGTGGGAGGGATCTCTGCAAACTGACTTAGGTCTGCAAGTGTGAAGCTCAACAAAAATCTGACTCTCCAGTCACAGACAAACAAAAACTCCAGCTGGGAGATAGAAAATGCTGTCTGGGTCCTGCTGGATGTTGCTGGTCAGAGTCCACACATTAGCAGAGTGCTTCTTGGTCCCACTGACCCATGTGGACAGCGACTGTGGAGAACTGTTCTGGAAAACAGAGAAGAGAATTAAAATAACAAAAAGTAGCAGCAGTTCAGATCTGATTTAATTTAATTTCCTTCACACAGCACATTCGTCCAGGCTGACAGGTAAACAGAATTAATCTCAGGTAACATGACTCATAGTAGAGATTCAGTAAGAAAGATTGCAGGCTCTAATATTATTACCACACAATCCAAGGACACACCAACAGCTCCGATTTGTAGAACTATTTAAACAAATGTCTTCTGAATATTCAATTCAGGTTCGCAGTGGGAGGGTGGGAGGTGTCGTGGAATTTTTTAAATAAAGTCTGCAACACAGAAAGAGCTGTGATCAAGCTATTTATTACTGCGCCAACACACATCAAACATCACAGTTCAGTCATGTCAGCGCTGCCACAGAAGTGGTGCTCCTACTCCTTTATGCATTCCAAGGAAGAGGGAGGAAGTTACAAACGGATCCTACCACACTTCAACGGATCAATGGTTATGCTGTTTTGTGGCCTTATCAGCACCCGTAAAGGGAGTTGTTTTCTCAAACTGCTGACGCTGAAGTAAGTTCATCTAGTTTTAGAAACTTTCACTGAACAGTAACAGTGTTACAACTAAGCATATGCATAAGCACTTAAATACTTTAAATGAGAATAACAGAAAATTTCTATTACAGAGGCTAGAGCCTGTCCCAGTAGTCATAGGTAGAGCACACCTGGACAGGTCACCAGTCTGTCAGAGGACTAACACAAAGACAGACACCAGAGTAACAAATCTATTTAAAATTAATGTAAGTTTGCTGCAGCTGTATGTATGAACATGTGTTTCTGTGCTCACAGTCCACCTCTCAGGAACCTGTAGTTCACTTTAAGTCTACTTTAAACAAACCTCACAAAAGGCTGATGTGGCTGGATCAGTAGTCTGATTTGAGTACGATACCTTTGGCCAGGGATTACTCTGGTGCATCGCTTCACTGCAGTGTTACGTATTTTCCCCACACCTGAATAAAAAAAATACTGATATATACAAATAACAGCTTCAGCTGATGCAGCCTGACTCAATCCTAAATGTTCAGCACACAGAGACACAGAGGTGCCGTTTAAAGTTTAGTGTTAACCTGAGTCACTGATCATTTGCAGTATTACAGAGTCTGGCAGTCTTTGCATGATGTCCACGTCACTGTAAGTTTCTAGCCGACTCTCAGGTGTGACAGGTGTGCCAGCAGGAAACAGTAATAATAACCTGCATCCTGAGGTTTGTCATGCAGGACTAAAGAAGCCAGGCTTTGTTCACACAGCTAGGATTGTATTTTACACTGACCCTGGGTCAGTATAAGTATCATACAGTTTAAACGAAGCACTGAAACTTGCACATATTTATTATAGATGCACTGAAGCTAATCAAGATATTTGCTGTCAATCTGTGGCTGCGATTATTATTATATATTATTATTATATTACTGGAAACTTTATTAACTAGTAACTTCATCAGTCATGACAGAAGCTAATATTTCTGTGCTAACATCGTTTAAACAGTAACAGCTTTCCTCCAATATAAGCTAACGTTTACACCGTAACTTTAAGCTAGCACCATAAAGACGGTAAAACACGTAATAATATCTACAAATGCATCTTAAAGCTGTTATATTAGCACTCGGTGTATTACTAACATAACCACATTAACATTACTGACACTCGCTGACTTTTAATAGTCATTCTATAAATGCTGTCTGTTTAAATGGTCTTACCTGTACACACTGCATATCCACCGGATTCCAGCCAGAGTGGATTCTGGAGTCTTCCCACGCTCCTGTTAGTGATCCTCCATCTGGATGGATGAGAACAACCTTCTGAACAATCTAGCAGGAAATGGCCCATATCTATGGGACTGATTTGTGCTAATAACGCCCATTGTATGAACTGATAACAGCCGAAGCGGGTGAATAAAGTCACCCAGTAGCTAGCTGTGCCATTACCCAGCATACATCACTCCCTCCATAAATGCAATAAACGATACAAAAGTAATAGCCTATAATTAATTCCTCTGCTGTATCTGCTGTTTTTCAGGTAGTTGTTTACATTATATAATTTATTGTGTTCTGTATACCTCACTACAATGTGATTTGGAAAATGTCTAAATATACCGACAACAGGCACTTCCGCAGCAATCTCTTCAATCGGAGGACCCTTCACGCACAGGCCCCGACGCGAGGGGCCTGTGCGTCCATAAGTGAAGCAGAGGGATAGTGATGGGCAGATGAAGCCTCATGAAGCACTGAAGCTTTTCATCCAATTGGTTCACCTCAACGCGAAGCTTCTTGAAGCTTCATTTGCTCTAGCAGGACACCTACTGGACGTAAAAATATTAGTTGGCATGAATTTGAAGAGTGTGGCATTTTGCACACAGCCTGTAAATGTCAACAACAAA
This sequence comes from Maylandia zebra, assembly GCF_041146795.1. Lineage (NCBI taxonomy): Eukaryota > Metazoa > Chordata > Actinopteri > Cichliformes > Cichlidae > Maylandia > Maylandia zebra. The sequence continues at coordinate 17,545,656 of NC_135186.1, forward strand.
AGGAGTGTGTAAAACATCTATATTGTAGTGATGGCAGCATACTGTGTATATTTATGCTGGCAGTATGGAAAATGATTATTTGCGGCAAAGTTCGAACCGCTTCCTGAACCAGTCACGTGGTACAGCCGGGCAGCGAGGCTTCGGACGTCATCATTTTCAGCTCCTCCCATAAATGAAGCAAGCCTCGATACGCATGGCGGCGGGGGGCGTGGCCCGCCTCCTGTGACATCAAGGTCCAAAGCCCTATTCGGCTTACAGGATGATGACGTCACATATATTTAGAATCTTACAACAAATTTGGTCCTATGATGCTTTAATCCGTTGATCCGCAAAAGTCTATAAATAGGGGTGAAGAGCAATGACTTTTAGTTAATTAATTGCAGCATTTATGTTAGCAGAATTGAAACGTTCACCAAAGAGGTATTTTGAAACACCTGGATCCTTTTTGGAGTAGCTGTTTACAGATTCCAACATGTCTCAGAGGAAACAACCCTACAGATTTCTAAGGTAAGTTTTCTTTCTTTTTTTCTGTTTTTAGGTTGTTCACTGACAGAATAAGAATCACACAAGCTCACCTCTAGACAGCTGCCCTGCATGGTTTGAAGCAAAGTTTTCTTCTATTTGATCTCAAAAAGCTCCTAAAACAGTCAGTGATCACCGTTGACCTCCCTCGGCTTTTATTACCGCTAATCATTTATTTAAGCTCAGTTTTTAAAACCTTAGGATGTAACTACAACCCAGCCCATGCAGCAGTATATGAATGACTAACCTCGTATTGTGGATGGATTATCTCAGTTGTTCTCCTGGCTGAAGTTTGGTCCTTTTACAGCATCCTGCCATGCGATTACATTTGTTCCTGACCACCGAGAACGCTCACATTAACTTTTATCGAGTGGAAAAAAAGTTAGCTTGTTTATATTATGCTAACATAGCTGTGTCGCTAGCGGTCACGTAGCACATCATTATATACCAGCTAGCCCAACTTCAGTCACCCTACAAACGTCACTGCTGTTTAGTTTTCTGTCTTCATTTATGCTGGAAGTGATAGCAGAGTTGTACGTTTTAATTTGTTTCCAAAACCCCGCAGTCAGGACATGCTATATTGTATTTAGATAGAAGCTAGCGAGCTAACTCCCTGCTAACTTCTAACTCCGTTAAATGTCATAAATTCCGTTTTCATGGATGCCTGGATGTTAAACTCAATTGTTACACCTGGTAGAGCAGAACGCTGATCATTTTATTAAAGATGAAAGACTTTAGACAGTTTTTCAACTCTCAATAATGCCATAGTGATCGTTTGATATATGGACCTGCAGCGGAGTTTAGACCCAGACACGGCTAGTGACGTCAGACTGAACAACCGGATAGTGATATGAATTAATTTAGAACTCACTGGAGAGAAAATGCCACGAGCAAATCAACAAAAAGCTGGGGATTGCACATGACTGGCGTCTTTGTTTGGTGATATCGGATACATGTTGCCGCCAGGATGGAAAACGATGAAAAGATAGCCCATTATCCAGGTTCTTGCCTTCACGATCATGAGCTCTAACGTTGCAACCAACTACAAAACAAGTACGAACCATAGCTGAAGCTGTATCCTTTGTCTGGCCTACTGTCATGGCGGCGGGGGGCGTGGCCCGCCTCCTGTGACATCAAGGTCCAAAGCCCTATTCGGCTTACAGGATGATGACGTCACATATATTTAGAATCTTACAACAAATTTGGTCCTATGATGCTTTAATCCGTTGATCCGCAAAAGTCTATAAATAGGGGTGAAGAGCAATGACTTTTAGTTAATTAATTGCAGCATTTATGTTAGCAGAATTGAAACGTTCACCAAAGAGGTATTTTGAAACACCTGGATCCTTTTTGGAGTAGCTGTTTACAGATTCCAACATGTCTCAGAGGAAACAACCCTACAGATTTCTAAGGTAAGTTTTCTTTCTTTTTTTCTGTTTTTAGGTTGTTCACTGACAGAATAAGAATCACACAAGCTCACCTCTAGACAGCTGCCCTGCATGGTTTGAAGCAAAGTTTTCTTCTATTTGATCTCAAAAAGCTCCTAAAACAGTCAGTGATCACCGTTGACCTCCCTCGGCTTTTATTACCGCTAATCATTTATTTAAGCTCAGTTTTTAAAACCTTAGGATGTAACTACAACCCAGCCCATGCAGCAGTATATGAATGACTAACCTCGTATTGTGGATGGATTATCTCAGTTGTTCTCCTGGCTGAAGTTTGGTCCTTTTACAGCATCCTGCCATGCGATTACATTTGTTCCTGACCACCGAGAACGCTCACATTAACTTTTATCGAGTGGAAAAAAAGTTAGCTTGTTTATATTATGCTAACATAGCTGTGTCGCTAGCGGTCACGTAGCACATCATTATATACCAGCTAGCCCAACTTCAGTCACCCTACAAACGTCACTGCTGTTTAGTTTTCTGTCTTCATTTATGCTGGAAGTGATAGCAGAGTTGTACGTTTTAATTTGTTTCCAAAACCCCGCAGTCAGGACATGCTATATTGTATTTAGATAGAAGCTAGCGAGCTAACTCCCTGCTAACTTCTAACTCCGTTAAATGTCATAAATTCCGTTTTCATGGATGCCTGGATGTTAAACTCAATTGTTACACCTGGTAGAGCAGAACGCTGATCATTTTATTAAAGATGAAAGACTTTAGACAGTTTTTCAACTCTCAATAATGCCATAGTGATCGTTTGATATATGGACCTGCAGCGGAGTTTAGACCCAGACACGGCTAGTGACGTCAGACTGAACAACCGGATAGTGATATGAATTAATTTAGAACTCACTGGAGAGAAAATGCCACGAGCAAATCAACAAAAAGCTGGGGATTGCACATGACTGGCGTCTTTGTTTGGTGATATCGGATACGGAAAACGATGAAAAGATAGCCCATTATCCAGGTTCTTGCCTTCACGATCATGAGCTCTAACGTTGCAACCAACTACAAAACAAGTACGAACCATAGCTGAAGCTGTATCCTTTGTCTGGCCTACTGTCATGGCGGCGGGAGGCGTGGCCCGCCTCCTGTGACATCAAGGTCCAAAGCCCTATTCGGCTTACAGGATGATGACGTCACATATATTTAGAATCTTACAACAAATTTGGTCCTATGATGCTATGACATGGTTATATATTTACATGTAGATAATGTCCTCAAGTTCTGTATAACCACTTTTTCCTCTCTCTGTGTTTGTTTCTCGTTCGTTGTTGTGTGTGTGTTTGTGTGCATTTGTCTCTTTCAAACAGGTGCCGGTCCTCACCTCTGCAGTGCTGCCGTCTCCTGTAGCGCTGCATGGTTCTAAGCTAAGTTTCCTTTCCTTTTTCTGTTCTCTCAGATTTGTCCTCAGGTTTGAAGTGTCTGTGTTGTGCAGCTGGTCTGGTCTGTCTCTAGACAGTTCAGGCTTCACCCACTAGTTAAATGGTGGAGGCTCACAGCGACATACTCAACACACAAGTTTCTGAACTCTGCATGAGGGTTTCTCCGACGAAGTGAGGGCCGTGAGGCACAGCTCCCCGTCCCCCGGTGACCCTGCTAGGTCCACCTTCTTAGGGAAACCCTCTGCAGAGGAGCTGACAGAGCCAGGAACTTGTGAGTTGCGTGTGTCCACTCAGGCATCATTCATGCTTGTTCTGTAGGCAGTTCCTGTCAGAAGGAGGAGGCGCGGCAGGAGCGTCGGGGGGCGGAAGACGGTGCCTCAGTGCCTCTCTCCTTCTGACATTGTTAAAGAAAACACAACAAATTTGTAATTATGTAGATAATTACATGTAGATAATGTCCTCAAGTTCTGTATAACCACTTTTTCCTCTCTCTGTGTTTGTTTCTCGTTCGTTGTTGTGTGTGTGTTTGTGTGCATTTGTCTCTTTCAAACAGGTGCCGGTCCTCACCTCTGCAGTGCTGCCGTCTCCTGTAGCGCTGCATGGTTCTAAGCTAAGTTTCCTTTCCTTTTTCTGTTCTCTCAGATTTGTCCTCAGGTTTGAAGTGTCTGTGTTGTGCAGCTGGTCTGGTCTGTCTCTAGACAGTTCAGGCTTCACCCACTAGTTAAATGGTGGAGGCTCACAGCGACATACTCAACACACAAGTTTCTGAACTCTGCATGAGGGTTTCTCCGACGAAGTGAGGGCCGTGAGGCACAGCTCCCCGTCCCCCGGTGACCCTGCTAGGTCCACCTTCTTAGGGAAACCCTCTGCAGAGGAGCTGACAGAGCCAGGAACTTGTGAGTTGCGTGTGTCCACTCAGGCATCATTCATGCTTGTTCTGTAGGCAGTTCCTGTCAGAAGGAGGAGGCGCGGCAGGAGCGTCGGGGGGCGGAAGACGGTGCCTCAGTGCCTCTCTCCTTCTGACATTGTTAAAGAAAACACAACAAATTTGTAATTATGTAGATAATTACATGTAGATAATGTCCTCAAGTTCTGTATAACCACTTTTTCCTCTCTCTGTGTTTGTTTCTCGTTCGTTGTTGTGTGTGTGTTTGTGTGCATTTGTCTCTTTCAAACAGGTGCCGGTCCTCACCTCTGCAGTGCTGCCGTCTCCTGTAGCGCTGCATGGTTCTAAGCTAAGTTTCCTTTCCTTTTTCTGTTCTCTCAGATTTGTCCTCAGGTTTGAAGTGTCTGTGTTGTGCAGCTGGTCTGGTCTGTCTCTAGACAGTTCAGGCTTCACCCACTAGTTAAATGGTGGAGGCTCACAGCGACATACTCAACACACAAGTTTCTGAACTCTGCATGAGGGTTTCTCCGACGAAGTGAGGGCCGTGAGGCACAGCTCCCCGTCCCCCGGTGACCCTGCTAGGTCCACCTTCTTAGGGAAACCCTCTGCAGAGGAGCTGACAGAGCCAGGAACTTGTGAGTTGCGTGTGTCCACTCAGGCATCATTCATGCTTGTTCTGTAGGCAGTTCCTGTCAGAAGGAGGAGGCGCGGCAGGAGCGTCGGGGGGCGGAAGACGGTGCCTCAGTGCCTCTCTCCTTCTGACATTGTTAAAGAAAACACAACAAATTTGTAATTATGTAGATAATTACATGTAGATAATGTCCTCAAGTTCTGTATAACCACTTTTTCCTCTCTCTGTGTTTGTTTCTCGTTCGTTGTTGTGTGTGTGTTTGTGTGCATTTGTCTCTTTCAAACAGGTGCCGGTCCTCACCTCTGCAGTGCTGCCGTCTCCTGTAGCGCTGCATGGTTCTAAGCTAAGTTTCCTTTCCTTTTTCTGTTCTCTCAGATTTGTCCTCAGGTTTGAAGTGTCTGTGTTGTGCAGCTGGTCTGGTCTGTCTCTAGACAGTTCAGGCTTCACCCACTAGTTAAATGGTGGAGGCTCACAGCGACATACTCAACACACAAGTTTCTGAACTCTGCATGAGGGTTTCTCCGACGAAGTGAGGGCCGTGAGGCACAGCTCCCCGTCCCCCGGTGACCCTGCTAGGTCCACCTTCTTAGGGAAACCCTCTGCAGAGGAGCTGACAGAGCCAGGAACTTGTGAGTTGCGTGTGTCCACTCAGGCATCATTCATGCTTGTTCTGTAGGCAGTTCCTGTCAGAAGGAGGAGGCGCGGCAGGAGCGTCGGGGGGCGGAAGACGGTGCCTCAGTGCCTCTCTCCTTCTGACATTGTTAAAGAAAACACAACAAATTTGTAATTATGTAGATAATTACATGTAGATAATGTCCTCAAGTTCTGTATAACCACTTTTTCCTCTCTCTGTGTTTGTTTCTCGTTCGTTGTTGTGTGTGTGTTTGTGTGCATTTGTCTCTTTCAAACAGGTGCCGGTCCTCACCTCTGCAGTGCTGCCGTCTCCTGTAGCGCTGCATGGTTCTAAGCTAAGTTTCCTTTCCTTTTTCTGTTCTCTCAGATTTGTCCTCAGGTTTGAAGTGTCTGTGTTGTGCAGCTGGTCTGGTCTGTCTCTAGACAGTTCAGGCTTCACCCACTAGTTAAATGGTGGAGGCTCACAGCGACATACTCAACACACAAGTTTCTGAACTCTGCATGAGGGTTTCTCCGACGAAGTGAGGGCCGTGAGGCACAGCTCCCCGTCCCCCGGTGACCCTGCTAGGTCCACCTTCTTAGGGAAACCCTCTGCAGAGGAGCTGACAGAGCCAGGAACTTGTGAGTTGCGTGTGTCCACTCAGGCATCATTCATGCTTGTTCTGTAGGCAGTTCCTGTCAGAAGGAGGAGGCGCGGCAGGAGCGTCGGGGGGCGGAAGACGGTGCCTCAGTGCCTCTCTCCTTCTGACATTGTTAAAGAAAACACAACAAATTTGTAATTATGTAGATAATTACATGTAGATAATGTCCTCAAGTTCTGTATAACCACTTTTTCCTCTCTCTGTGTTTGTTTCTCGTTCGTTGTTGTGTGTGTGTTTGTGTGCATTTGTCTCTTTCAAACAGGTGCCGGTCCTCACCTCTGCAGTGCTGCCGTCTCCTGTAGCGCTGCATGGTTCTAAGCTAAGTTTCCTTTCCTTTTTCTGTTCTCTCAGATTTGTCCTCAGGTTTGAAGTGTCTGTGTTGTGCAGCTGGTCTGGTCTGTCTCTAGACAGTTCAGGCTTCACCCACTAGTTAAATGGTGGAGGCTCACAGCGACATACTCAACACACAAGTTTCTGAACTCTGCATGAGGGTTTCTCCGACGAAGTGAGGGCCGTGAGGCACAGCTCCCCGTCCCCCGGTGACCCTGCTAGGTCCACCTTCTTAGGGAAACCCTCTGCAGAGGAGCTGACAGAGCCAGGAACTTGTGAGTTGCGTGTGTCCACTCAGGCATCATTCATGCTTGTTCTGTAGGCAGTTCCTGTCAGAAGGAGGAGGCGCGGCAGGAGCGTCGGGGGGCGGAAGACGGTGCCTCAGTGCCTCTCTCCTTCTGACATTGTTAAAGAAAACACAACAAATTTGTAATTATGTAGATAATTACATGTAGATAATGTCCTCAAGTTCTGTATAACCACTTTTTCCTCTCTCTGTGTTTGTTTCTCGTTCGTTGTTGTGTGTGTGTTTGTGTGCATTTGTCTCTTTCAAACAGGTGCCGGTCCTCACCTCTGCAGTGCTGCCGTCTCCTGTAGCGCTGCATGGTTCTAAGCTAAGTTTCCTTTCCTTTTTCTGTTCTCTCAGATTTGTCCTCAGGTTTGAAGTGTCTGTGTTGTGCAGCTGGTCTGGTCTGTCTCTAGACAGTTCAGGCTTCACCCACTAGTTAAATGGTGGAGGCTCACAGCGACATACTCAACACACAAGTTTCTGAACTCTGCATGAGGGTTTCTCCGACGAAGTGAGGGCCGTGAGGCACAGCTCCCCGTCCCCCGGTGACCCTGCTAGGTCCACCTTCTTAGGGAAACCCTCTGCAGAGGAGCTGACAGAGCCAGGAACTTGTGAGTTGCGTGTGTCCACTCAGGCATCATTCATGCTTGTTCTGTAGGCAGTTCCTGTCAGAAGGAGGAGGCGCGGCAGGAGCGTCGGGGGGCGGAAGACGGTGCCTCAGTGCCTCTCTCCTTCTGACATTGTTAAAGAAAACACAACAAATTTGTAATTATGTAGATAATTACATGTAGATAATGTCCTCAAGTTCTGTATAACCACTTTTTCCTCTCTCTGTGTTTGTTTCTCGTTCGTTGTTGTGTGTGTGTTTGTGTGCATTTGTCTCTTTCAAACAGGTGCCGGTCCTCACCTCTGCAGTGCTGCCGTCTCCTGTAGCGCTGCATGGTTCTAAGCTAAGTTTCCTTTCCTTTTTCTGTTCTCTCAGATTTGTCCTCAGGTTTGAAGTGTCTGTGTTGTGCAGCTGGTCTGGTCTGTCTCTAGACAGTTCAGGCTTCACCCACTAGTTAAATGGTGGAGGCTCACAGCGACATACTCAACACACAAGTTTCTGAACTCTGCATGAGGGTTTCTCCGACGAAGTGAGGGCCGTGAGGCACAGCTCCCCGTCCCCCGGTGACCCTGCTAGGTCCACCTTCTTAGGGAAACCCTCTGCAGAGGAGCTGACAGAGCCAGGAACTTGTGAGTTGCGTGTGTCCACTCAGGCATCATTCATGCTTGTTCTGTAGGCAGTTCCTGTCAGAAGGAGGAGGCGCGGCAGGAGCGTCGGGGGGCGGAAGACGGTGCCTCAGTGCCTCTCTCCTTCTGACATTGTTAAAGAAAACACAACAAATTTGTAATTATGTAGATAATTACATGTAGATAATGTCCTCAAGTTCTGTATAACCACTTTTTCCTCTCTCTGTGTTTGTTTCTCGTTCGTTGTTGTGTGTGTGTTTGTGTGCATTTGTCTCTTTCAAACAGGTGCCGGTCCTCACCTCTGCAGTGCTGCCGTCTCCTGTAGCGCTGCATGGTTCTAAGCTAAGTTTCCTTTCCTTTTTCTGTTCTCTCAGATTTGTCCTCAGGTTTGAAGTGTCTGTGTTGTGCAGCTGGTCTGGTCTGTCTCTAGACAGTTCAGGCTTCACCCACTAGTTAAATGGTGGAGGCTCACAGCGACATACTCAACACACAAGTTTCTGAACTCTGCATGAGGGTTTCTCCGACGAAGTGAGGGCCGTGAGGCACAGCTCCCCGTCCCCCGGTGACCCTGCTAGGTCCACCTTCTTAGGGAAACCCTCTGCAGAGGAGCTGACAGAGCCAGGAACTTGTGAGTTGCGTGTGTCCACTCAGGCATCATTCATGCTTGTTCTGTAGGCAGTTCCTGTCAGAAGGAGGAGGCGCGGCAGGAGCGTCGGGGGGCGGAAGACGGTGCCTCAGTGCCTCTCTCCTTCTGACATTGTTAAAGAAAACACAACAAATTTGTAATTATGTAGATAATTACATGTAGATAATGTCCTCAAGTTCTGTATAACCACTTTTTCCTCTCTCTGTGTTTGTTTCTCGTTCGTTGTTGTGTGTGTGTTTGTGTGCATTTGTCTCTTTCAAACAGGTGCCGGTCCTCACCTCTGCAGTGCTGCCGTCTCCTGTAGCGCTGCATGGTTCTAAGCTAAGTTTCCTTTCCTTTTTCTGTTCTCTCAGATTTGTCCTCAGGTTTGAAGTGTCTGTGTTGTGCAGCTGGTCTGGTCTGTCTCTAGACAGTTCAGGCTTCACCCACTAGTTAAATGGTGGAGGCTCACAGCGACATACTCAACACACAAGTTTCTGAACTCTGCATGAGGGTTTCTCCGACGAAGTGAGGGCCGTGAGGCACAGCTCCCCGTCCCCCGGTGACCCTGCTAGGTCCACCTTCTTAGGGAAACCCTCTGCAGAGGAGCTGACAGAGCCAGGAACTTGTGAGTTGCGTGTGTCCACTCAGGCATCATTCATGCTTGTTCTGTAGGCAGTTCCTGTCAGAAGGAGGAGGCGCGGCAGGAGCGTCGGGGGGCGGAAGACGGTGCCTCAGTGCCTCTCTCCTTCTGACATTGTTAAAGAAAACACAACAAATTTGTAATTATGTAGATAATTACATGTAGATAATGTCCTCAAGTTCTGTATAACCACTTTTTCCTCTCTCTGTGTTTGTTTCTCGTTCGTTGTTGTGTGTGTGTTTGTGTGCATTTGTCTCTTTCAAACAGGTGCCGGTCCTCACCTCTGCAGTGCTGCCGTCTCCTGTAGCGCTGCATGGTTCTAAGCTAAGTTTCCTTTCCTTTTTCTGTTCTCTCAGATTTGTCCTCAGGTTTGAAGTGTCTGTGTTGTGCAGCTGGTCTGGTCTGTCTCTAGACAGTTCAGGCTTCACCCACTAGTTAAATGGTGGAGGCTCACAGCGACATACTCAACACACAAGTTTCTGAACTCTGCATGAGGGTTTCTCCGACGAAGTGAGGGCCGTGAGGCACAGCTCCCCGTCCCCCGGTGACCCTGCTAGGTCCACCTTCTTAGGGAAACCCTCTGCAGAGGAGCTGACAGAGCCAGGAACTTGTGAGTTGCGTGTGTCCACTCAGGCATCATTCATGCTTGTTCTGTAGGCAGTTCCTGTCAGAAGGAGGAGGCGCGGCAGGAGCGTCGGGGGGCGGAAGACGGTGCCTCAGTGCCTCTCTCCTTCTGACATTGTTAAAGAAAACACAACAAATTTGTAATTATGTAGATAATTACATGTAGATAATGTCCTCAAGTTCTGTATAACCACTTTTTCCTCTCTCTGTGTTTGTTTCTCGTTCGTTGTTGTGTGTGTGTTTGTGTGCATTTGTCTCTTTCAAACAGGTGCCGGTCCTCACCTCTGCAGTGCTGCCGTCTCCTGTAGCGCTGCATGGTTCTAAGCTAAGTTTCCTTTCCTTTTTCTGTTCTCTCAGATTTGTCCTCAGGTTTGAAGTGTCTGTGTTGTGCAGCTGGTCTGGTCTGTCTCTAGACAGTTCAGGCTTCACCCACTAGTTAAATGGTGGAGGCTCACAGCGACATACTCAACACACAAGTTTCTGAACTCTGCATGAGGGTTTCTCCGACGAAGTGAGGGCCGTGAGGCACAGCTCCCCGTCCCCCGGTGACCCTGCTAGGTCCACCTTCTTAGGGAAACCCTCTGCAGAGGAGCTGACAGAGCCAGGAACTTGTGAGTTGCGTGTGTCCACTCAGGCATCATTCATGCTTGTTCTGTAGGCAGTTCCTGTCAGAAGGAGGAGGCGCGGCAGGAGCGTCGGGGGGCGGAAGACGGTGCCTCAGTGCCTCTCTCCTTCTGACATTGTTAAAGAAAACACAACAAATTTGTAATTATGTAGATAATTACATGTAGATAATGTCCTCAAGTTCTGTATAACCACTTTTTCCTCTCTCTGTGTTTGTTTCTCGTTCGTTGTTGTGTGTGTGTTTGTGTGCATTTGTCTCTTTCAAACAGGTGCCGGTCCTCACCTCTGCAGTGCTGCCGTCTCCTGTAGCGCTGCATGGTTCTAAGCTAAGTTTCCTTTCCTTTTTCTGTTCTCTCAGATTTGTCCTCAGGTTTGAAGTGTCTGTGTTGTGCAGCTGGTCTGGTCTGTCTCTAGACAGTTCAGGCTTCACCCACTAGTTAAATGGTGGAGGCTCACAGCGACATACTCAACACACAAGTTTCTGAACTCTGCATGAGGGTTTCTCCGACGAAGTGAGGGCCGTGAGGCACAGCTCCCCGTCCCCCGGTGACCCTGCTAGGTCCACCTTCTTAGGGAAACCCTCTGCAGAGGAGCTGACAGAGCCAGGAACTTGTGAGTTGCGTGTGTCCACTCAGGCATCATTCATGCTTGTTCTGTAGGCAGTTCCTGTCAGAAGGAGGAGGCGCGGCAGGAGCGTCGGGGGGCGGAAGACGGTGCCTCAGTGCCTCTCTCCTTCTGACATTGTTAAAGAAAACACAACAAATTTGTAATTATGTAGATAATTACATGTAGATAATGTCCTCAAGTTCTGTATAACCACTTTTTCCTCTCTCTGTGTTTGTTTCTCGTTCGTTGTTGTGTGTGTGTTTGTGTGCATTTGTCTCTTTCAAACAGGTGCCGGTCCTCACCTCTGCAGTGCTGCCGTCTCCTGTAGCGCTGCATGGTTCTAAGCTAAGTTTCCTTTCCTTTTTCTGTTCTCTCAGATTTGTCCTCAGGTTTGAAGTGTCTGTGTTGTGCAGCTGGTCTGGTCTGTCTCTAGACAGTTCAGGCTTCACCCACTAGTTAAATGGTGGAGGCTCACAGCGACATACTCAACACACAAGTTTCTGAACTCTGCATGAGGGTTTCTCCGACGAAGTGAGGGCCGTGAGGCACAGCTCCCCGTCCCCCGGTGACCCTGCTAGGTCCACCTTCTTAGGGAAACCCTCTGCAGAGGAGCTGACAGAGCCAGGAACTTGTGAGTTGCGTGTGTCCACTCAGGCATCATTCATGCTTGTTCTGTAGGCAGTTCCTGTCAGAAGGAGGAGGCGCGGCAGGAGCGTCGGGGGGCGGAAGACGGTGCCTCAGTGCCTCTCTCCTTCTGACATTGTTAAAGAAAACACAACAAATTTGTAATTATGTAGATAATTACATGTAGATAATGTCCTCAAGTTCTGTATAACCACTTTTTCCTCTCTCTGTGTTTGTTTCTCGTTCGTTGTTGTGTGTGTGTTTGTGTGCATTTGTCTCTTTCAAACAGGTGCCGGTCCTCACCTCTGCAGTGCTGCCGTCTCCTGTAGCGCTGCATGGTTCTAAGCTAAGTTTCCTTTCCTTTTTCTGTTCTCTCAGATTTGTCCTCAGGTTTGAAGTGTCTGTGTTGTGCAGCTGGTCTGGTCTGTCTCTAGACAGTTCAGGCTTCACCCACTAGTTAAATGGTGGAGGCTCACAGCGACATACTCAACACACAAGTTTCTGAACTCTGCATGAGGGTTTCTCCGACGAAGTGAGGGCCGTGAGGCACAGCTCCCCGTCCCCCGGTGACCCTGCTAGGTCCACCTTCTTAGGGAAACCCTCTGCAGAGGAGCTGACAGAGCCAGGAACTTGTGAGTTGCGTGTGTCCACTCAGGCATCATTCATGCTTGTTCTGTAGGCAGTTCCTGTCAGAAGGAGGAGGCGCGGCAGGAGCGTCGGGGGGCGGAAGACGGTGCCTCAGTGCCTCTCTCCTTCTGACATTGTTAAAGAAAACACAACAAATTTGTAATTATGTAGATAATTACATGTAGATAATGTCCTCAAGTTCTGTATAACCACTTTTTCCTCTCTCTGTGTTTGTTTCTCGTTCGTTGTTGTGTGTGTGTTTGTGTGCATTTGTCTCTTTCAAACAGGTGCCGGTCCTCACCTCTGCAGTGCTGCCGTCTCCTGTAGCGCTGCATGGTTCTAAGCTAAGTTTCCTTTCCTTTTTCTGTTCTCTCAGATTTGTCCTCAGGTTTGAAGTGTCTGTGTTGTGCAGCTGGTCTGGTCTGTCTCTAGACAGTTCAGGCTTCACCCACTAGTTAAATGGTGGAGGCTCACAGCGACATACTCAACACACAAGTTTCTGAACTCTGCATGAGGGTTTCTCCGACGAAGTGAGGGCCGTGAGGCACAGCTCCCCGTCCCCCGGTGACCCTGCTAGGTCCACCTTCTTAGGGAAACCCTCTGCAGAGGAGCTGACAGAGCCAGGAACTTGTGAGTTGCGTGTGTCCACTCAGGCATCATTCATGCTTGTTCTGTAGGCAGTTCCTGTCAGAAGGAGGAGGCGCGGCAGGAGCGTCGGGGGGCGGAAGACGGTGCCTCAGTGCCTCTCTCCTTCTGACATTGTTAAAGAAAACACAACAAATTTGTAATTATGTAGATAATTACATGTAGATAATGTCCTCAAGTTCTGTATAACCACTTTTTCCTCTCTCTGTGTTTGTTTCTCGTTCGTTGTTGTGTGTGTGTTTGTGTGCATTTGTCTCTTTCAAACAGGTGCCGGTCCTCACCTCTGCAGTGCTGCCGTCTCCTGTAGCGCTGCATGGTTCTAAGCTAAGTTTCCTTTCCTTTTTCTGTTCTCTCAGATTTGTCCTCAGGTTTGAAGTGTCTGTGTTGTGCAGCTGGTCTGGTCTGTCTCTAGACAGTTCAGGCTTCACCCACTAGTTAAATGGTGGAGGCTCACAGCGACATACTCAACACACAAGTTTCTGAACTCTGCATGAGGGTTTCTCCGACGAAGTGAGGGCCGTGAGGCACAGCTCCCCGTCCCCCGGTGACCCTGCTAGGTCCACCTTCTTAGGGAAACCCTCTGCAGAGGAGCTGACAGAGCCAGGAACTTGTGAGTTGCGTGTGTCCACTCAGGCATCATTCATGCTTGTTCTGTAGGCAGTTCCTGTCAGAAGGAGGAGGCGCGGCAGGAGCGTCGGGGGGCGGAAGACGGTGCCTCAGTGCCTCTCTCCTTCTGACATTGTTAAAGAAAACACAACAAATTTGTAATTATGTAGATAATTACATGTAGATAATGTCCTCAAGTTCTGTATAACCACTTTTTCCTCTCTCTGTGTTTGTTTCTCGTTCGTTGTTGTGTGTGTGTTTGTGTGCATTTGTCTCTTTCAAACAGGTGCCGGTCCTCACCTCTGCAGTGCTGCCGTCTCCTGTAGCGCTGCATGGTTCTAAGCTAAGTTTCCTTTCCTTTTTCTGTTCTCTCAGATTTGTCCTCAGGTTTGAAGTGTCTGTGTTGTGCAGCTGGTCTGGTCTGTCTCTAGACAGTTCAGGCTTCACCCACTAGTTAAATGGTGGAGGCTCACAGCGACATACTCAACACACAAGTTTCTGAACTCTGCATGAGGGTTTCTCCGACGAAGTGAGGGCCGTGAGGCACAGCTCCCCGTCCCCCGGTGACCCTGCTAGGTCCACCTTCTTAGGGAAACCCTCTGCAGAGGAGCTGACAGAGCCAGGAACTTGTGAGTTGCGTGTGTCCACTCAGGCATCATTCATGCTTGTTCTGTAGGCAGTTCCTGTCAGAAGGAGGAGGCGCGGCAGGAGCGTCGGGGGGCGGAAGACGGTGCCTCAGTGCCTCTCTCCTTCTGACATTGTTAAAGAAAACACAACAAATTTGTAATTATGTAGATAATTACATGTAGATAATGTCCTCAAGTTCTGTATAACCACTTTTTCCTCTCTCTGTGTTTGTTTCTCGTTCGTTGTTGTGTGTGTGTTTGTGTGCATTTGTCTCTTTCAAACAGGTGCCGGTCCTCACCTCTGCAGTGCTGCCGTCTCCTGTAGCGCTGCATGGTTCTAAGCTAAGTTTCCTTTCCTTTTTCTGTTCTCTCAGATTTGTCCTCAGGTTTGAAGTGTCTGTGTTGTGCAGCTGGTCTGGTCTGTCTCTAGACAGTTCAGGCTTCACCCACTAGTTAAATGGTGGAGGCTCACAGCGACATACTCAACACACAAGTTTCTGAACTCTGCATGAGGGTTTCTCCGACGAAGTGAGGGCCGTGAGGCACAGCTCCCCGTCCCCCGGTGACCCTGCTAGGTCCACCTTCTTAGGGAAACCCTCTGCAGAGGAGCTGACAGAGCCAGGAACTTGTGAGTTGCGTGTGTCCACTCAGGCATCATTCATGCTTGTTCTGTAGGCAGTTCCTGTCAGAAGGAGGAGGCGCGGCAGGAGCGTCGGGGGGCGGAAGACGGTGCCTCAGTGCCTCTCTCCTTCTGACATTGTTAAAGAAAACACAACAAATTTGTAATTATGTAGATAATTACATGTAGATAATGTCCTCAAGTTCTGTATAACCACTTTTTCCTCTCTCTGTGTTTGTTTCTCGTTCGTTGTTGTGTGTGTGTTTGTGTGCATTTGTCTCTTTCAAACAGGTGCCGGTCCTCACCTCTGCAGTGCTGCCGTCTCCTGTAGCGCTGCATGGTTCTAAGCTAAGTTTCCTTTCCTTTTTCTGTTCTCTCAGATTTGTCCTCAGGTTTGAAGTGTCTGTCTTGTGCAGCTGGTCTGGTCTGTCTCTAGACAGTTCAGGCTTCACCCACTAGTTAAATGGTGGAGGCTCACAGCGACATACTCAACACACAAGTTTCTGAACTCTGCATGAGGGTTTCTCCGACGAAGTGAGGGCCGTGAGGCACAGCTCCCCGTCCCCCGGTGACCCTGCTAGGTCCACCTTCTTAGGGAAACCCTCTGCAGAGGAGCTGACAGAGCCAGGAACTTGTGAGTTGCGTGTGTCCACTCAGGCATCATTCATGCTTGTTCTGTAGGCAGTTCCTGTCAGAAGGAGGAGGCGCGGCAGGAGCGTCGGGGGGCGGAAGACGGTGCCTCAGTGCCTCTCTCCTTCTGACATTGTTAAAGAAAACACAACAAATTTGTAATTATGTAGATAATTACATGTAGATAATGTCCTCAAGTTCTGTATAACCACTTTTTCCTCTCTCTGTGTTTGTTTCTCGTTCGTTGTTGTGTGTGTGTTTGTGTGCATTTGTCTCTTTCAAACAGGTGCCGGTCCTCACCTCTGCAGTGCTGCCGTCTCCTGTAGCGCTGCATGGTTCTAAGCTAAGTTTCCTTTCCTTTTTCTGTTCTCTCAGATTTGTCCTCAGGTTTGAAGTGTCTGTGTTGTGCAGCTGGTCTGGTCTGTCTCTAGACAGTTCAGGCTTCACCCACTAGTTAAATGGTGGAGGCTCACAGCGACATACTCAACACACAAGTTTCTGAACTCTGCATGAGGGTTTCTCCGACGAAGTGAGGGCCGTGAGGCACAGCTCCCCGTCCCCCGGTGACCCTGCTAGGTCCACCTTCTTAGGGAAACCCTCTGCAGAGGAGCTGACAGAGCCAGGAACTTGTGAGTTGCGTGTGTCCACTCAGGCATCATTCATGCTTGTTCTGTAGGCAGTTCCTGTCAGAAGGAGGAGGCGCGGCAGGAGCGTCGGGGGGCGGAAGACGGTGCCTCAGTGCCTCTCTCCTTCTGACATTGTTAAAGAAAACACAACAAATTTGTAATTATGTAGATAATTACATGTAGATAATGTCCTCAAGTTCTGTATAACCACTTTTTCCTCTCTCTGTGTTTGTTTCTCGTTCGTTGTTGTGTGTGTGTTTGTGTGCATTTGTCTCTTTCAAACAGGTGCCGGTCCTCACCTCTGCAGTGCTGCCGTCTCCTGTAGCGCTGCATGGTTCTAAGCTAAGTTTCCTTTCCTTTTTCTGTTCTCTCAGATTTGTCCTCAGGTTTGAAGTGTCTGTCTTGTGCAGCTGGTCTGGTCTGTCTCTAGACAGTTCAGGCTTCACCCACTAGTTAAATGGTGGAGGCTCACAGCGACATACTCAACACACAAGTTTCTGAACTCTGCATGAGGGTTTCTCCGACGAAGTGAGGGCCGTGAGGCACAGCTCCCCGTCCCCCGGTGACCCTGCTAGGTCCACCTTCTTAGGGAAACCCTCTGCAGAGGAGCTGACAGAGCCAGGAACTTGTGAGTTGCGTGTGTCCACTCAGGCATCATTCATGCTTGTTCTGTAGGCAGTTCCTGTCAGAAGGAGGAGGCGCGGCAGGAGCGTCGGGGGGCGGAAGACGGTGCCTCAGTGCCTCTCTCCTTCTGACATTGTTAAAGAAAACACAACAAATTTGTAATTATGTAGATAATTACATGTAGATAATGTCCTCAAGTTCTGTATAACCACTTTTTCCTCTCTCTGTGTTTGTTTCTCGTTCGTTGTTGTGTGTGTGTTTGTGTGCATTTGTCTCTTTCAAACAGGTGCCGGTCCTCACCTCTGCAGTGCTGCCGTCTCCTGTAGCGCTGCATGGTTCTAAGCTAAGTTTCCTTTCCTTTTTCTGTTCTCTCAGATTTGTCCTCAGGTTTGAAGTGTCTGTGTTGTGCAGCTGGTCTGGTCTGTCTCTAGACAGTTCAGGCTTCACCCACTAGTTAAATGGTGGAGGCTCACAGCGACATACTCAACACACAAGTTTCTGAACTCTGCATGAGGGTTTCTCCGACGAAGTGAGGGCCGTGAGGCACAGCTCCCCGTCCCCCGGTGACCCTGCTAGGTCCACCTTCTTAGGGAAACCCTCTGCAGAGGAGCTGACAGAGCCAGGAACTTGTGAGTTGCGTGTGTCCACTCAGGCATCATTCATGCTTGTTCTGTAGGCAGTTCCTGTCAGAAGGAGGAGGCGCGGCAGGAGCGTCGGGGGGCGGAAGACGGTGCCTCAGTGCCTCTCTCCTTCTGACATTGTTAAAGAAAACACAACAAATTTGTAATTATGTAGATAATTACATGTAGATAATGTCCTCAAGTTCTGTATAACCACTTTTTCCTCTCTCTGTGTTTGTTTCTCGTTCGTTGTTGTGTGTGTGTTTGTGTGCATTTGTCTCTTTCAAACAGGTGCCGGTCCTCACCTCTGCAGTGCTGCCGTCTCCTGTAGCGCTGCATGGTTCTAAGCTAAGTTTCCTTTCCTTTTTCTGTTCTCTCAGATTTGTCCTCAGGTTTGAAGTGTCTGTGTTGTGCAGCTGGTCTGGTCTGTCTCTAGACAGTTCAGGCTTCACCCACTAGTTAAATGGTGGAGGCTCACAGCGACATACTCAACACACAAGTTTCTGAACTCTGCATGAGGGTTTCTCCGACGAAGTGAGGGCCGTGAGGCACAGCTCCCCGTCCCCCGGTGACCCTGCTAGGTCCACCTTCTTAGGGAAACCCTCTGCAGAGGAGCTGACAGAGCCAGGAACTTGTGAGTTGCGTGTGTCCACTCAGGCATCATTCATGCTTGTTCTGTAGGCAGTTCCTGTCAGAAGGAGGAGGCGCGGCAGGAGCGTCGGGGGGCGGAAGACGGTGCCTCAGTGCCTCTCTCCTTCTGACATTGTTAAAGAAAACACAACAAATTTGTAATTATGTAGATAATTACATGTAGATAATGTCCTCAAGTTCTGTATAACCACTTTTTCCTCTCTCTGTGTTTGTTTCTCGTTCGTTGTTGTGTGTGTGTTTGTGTGCATTTGTCTCTTTCAAACAGGTGCCGGTCCTCACCTCTGCAGTGCTGCCGTCTCCTGTAGCGCTGCATGGTTCTAAGCTAAGTTTCCTTTCCTTTTTCTGTTCTCTCAGATTTGTCCTCAGGTTTGAAGTGTCTGTGTTGTGCAGCTGGTCTGGTCTGTCTCTAGACAGTTCAGGCTTCACCCACTAGTTAAATGGTGGAGGCTCACAGCGACATACTCAACACACAAGTTTCTGAACTCTGCATGAGGGTTTCTCCGACGAAGTGAGGGCCGTGAGGCACAGCTCCCCGTCCCCCGGTGACCCTGCTAGGTCCACCTTCTTAGGGAAACCCTCTGCAGAGGAGCTGACAGAGCCAGGAACTTGTGAGTTGCGTGTGTCCACTCAGGCATCATTCATGCTTGTTCTGTAGGCAGTTCCTGTCAGAAGGAGGAGGCGCGGCAGGAGCGTCGGGGGGCGGAAGACGGTGCCTCAGTGCCTCTCTCCTTCTGACATTGTTAAAGAAAACACAACAAATTTGTAATTATGTAGATAATTACATGTAGATAATGTCCTCAAGTTCTGTATAACCACTTTTTCCTCTCTCTGTGTTTGTTTCTCGTTCGTTGTTGTGTGTGTGTTTGTGTGCATTTGTCTCTTTCAAACAGGTGCCGGTCCTCACCTCTGCAGTGCTGCCGTCTCCTGTAGCGCTGCATGGTTCTAAGCTAAGTTTCCTTTCCTTTTTCTGTTCTCTCAGATTTGTCCTCAGGTTTGAAGTGTCTGTGTTGTGCAGCTGGTCTGGTCTGTCTCTAGACAGTTCAGGCTTCACCCACTAGTTAAATGGTGGAGGCTCACAGCGACATACTCAACACACAAGTTTCTGAACTCTGCATGAGGGTTTCTCCGACGAAGTGAGGGCCGTGAGGCACAGCTCCCCGTCCCCCGGTGACCCTGCTAGGTCCACCTTCTTAGGGAAACCCTCTGCAGAGGAGCTGACAGAGCCAGGAACTTGTGAGTTGCGTGTGTCCACTCAGGCATCATTCATGCTTGTTCTGTAGGCAGTTCCTGTCAGAAGGAGGAGGCGCGGCAGGAGCGTCGGGGGGCGGAAGACGGTGCCTCAGTGCCTCTCTCCTTCTGACATTGTTAAAGAAAACACAACAAATTTGTAATTATGTAGATAATTACATGTAGATAATGTCCTCAAGTTCTGTATAACCACTTTTTCCTCTCTCTGTGTTTGTTTCTCGTTCGTTGTTGTGTGTGTGTTTGTGTGCATTTGTCTCTTTCAAACAGGTGCCGGTCCTCACCTCTGCAGTGCTGCCGTCTCCTGTAGCGCTGCATGGTTCTAAGCTAAGTTTCCTTTCCTTTTTCTGTTCTCTCAGATTTGTCCTCAGGTTTGAAGTGTCTGTGTTGTGCAGCTGGTCTGGTCTGTCTCTAGACAGTTCAGGCTTCACCCACTAGTTAAATGGTGGAGGCTCACAGCGACATACTCAACACACAAGTTTCTGAACTCTGCATGAGGGTTTCTCCGACGAAGTGAGGGCCGTGAGGCACAGCTCCCCGTCCCCCGGTGACCCTGCTAGGTCCACCTTCTTAGGGAAACCCTCTGCAGAGGAGCTGACAGAGCCAGGAACTTGTGAGTTGCGTGTGTCCACTCAGGCATCATTCATGCTTGTTCTGTAGGCAGTTCCTGTCAGAAGGAGGAGGCGCGGCAGGAGCGTCGGGGGGCGGAAGACGGTGCCTCAGTGCCTCTCTCCTTCTGACATTGTTAAAGAAAACACAACAAATTTGTAATTATGTAGATAATTACATGTAGATAATGTCCTCAAGTTCTGTATAACCACTTTTTCCTCTCTCTGTGTTTGTTTCTCGTTCGTTGTTGTGTGTGTGTTTGTGTGCATTTGTCTCTTTCAAACAGGTGCCGGTCCTCACCTCTGCAGTGCTGCCGTCTCCTGTAGCGCTGCATGGTTCTAAGCTAAGTTTCCTTTCCTTTTTCTGTTCTCTCAGATTTGTCCTCAGGTTTGAAGTGTCTGTGTTGTGCAGCTGGTCTGGTCTGTCTCTAGACAGTTCAGGCTTCACCCACTAGTTAAATGGTGGAGGCTCACAGCGACATACTCAACACACAAGTTTCTGAACTCTGCATGAGGGTTTCTCCGACGAAGTGAGGGCCGTGAGGCACAGCTCCCCGTCCCCCGGTGACCCTGCTAGGTCCACCTTCTTAGGGAAACCCTCTGCAGAGGAGCTGACAGAGCCAGGAACTTGTGAGTTGCGTGTGTCCACTCAGGCATCATTCATGCTTGTTCTGTAGGCAGTTCCTGTCAGAAGGAGGAGGCGCGGCAGGAGCGTCGGGGGGCGGAAGACGGTGCCTCAGTGCCTCTCTCCTTCTGACATTGTTAAAGAAAACACAACAAATTTGTAATTATGTAGATAATTACATGTAGATAATGTCCTCAAGTTCTGTATAACCACTTTTTCCTCTCTCTGTGTTTGTTTCTCGTTCGTTGTTGTGTGTGTGTTTGTGTGCATTTGTCTCTTTCAAACAGGTGCCGGTCCTCACCTCTGCAGTGCTGCCGTCTCCTGTAGCGCTGCATGGTTCTAAGCTAAGTTTCCTTTCCTTTTTCTGTTCTCTCAGATTTGTCCTCAGGTTTGAAGTGTCTGTGTTGTGCAGCTGGTCTGGTCTGTCTCTAGACAGTTCAGGCTTCACCCACTAGTTAAATGGTGGAGGCTCACAGCGACATACTCAACACACAAGTTTCTGAACTCTGCATGAGGGTTTCTCCGACGAAGTGAGGGCCGTGAGGCACAGCTCCCCGTCCCCCGGTGACCCTGCTAGGTCCACCTTCTTAGGGAAACCCTCTGCAGAGGAGCTGACAGAGCCAGGAACTTGTGAGTTGCGTGTGTCCACTCAGGCATCATTCATGCTTGTTCTGTAGGCAGTTCCTGTCAGAAGGAGGAGGCGCGGCAGGAGCGTCGGGGGGCGGAAGACGGTGCCTCAGTGCCTCTCTCCTTCTGACATTGTTAAAGAAAACACAACAAATTTGTAATTATGTAGATAATTACATGTAGATAATGTCCTCAAGTTCTGTATAACCACTTTTTCCTCTCTCTGTGTTTGTTTCTCGTTCGTTGTTGTGTGTGTGTTTGTGTGCATTTGTCTCTTTCAAACAGGTGCCGGTCCTCACCTCTGCAGTGCTGCCGTCTCCTGTAGCGCTGCATGGTTCTAAGCTAAGTTTCCTTTCCTTTTTCTGTTCTCTCAGATTTGTCCTCAGGTTTGAAGTGTCTGTGTTGTGCAGCTGGTCTGGTCTGTCTCTAGACAGTTCAGGCTTCACCCACTAGTTAAATGGTGGAGGCTCACAGCGACATACTCAACACACAAGTTTCTGAACTCTGCATGAGGGTTTCTCCGACGAAGTGAGGGCCGTGAGGCACAGCTCCCCGTCCCCCGGTGACCCTGCTAGGTCCACCTTCTTAGGGAAACCCTCTGCAGAGGAGCTGACAGAGCCAGGAACTTGTGAGTTGCGTGTGTCCACTCAGGCATCATTCATGCTTGTTCTGTAGGCAGTTCCTGTCAGAAGGAGGAGGCGCGGCAGGAGCGTCGGGGGGCGGAAGACGGTGCCTCAGTGCCTCTCTCCTTCTGACATTGTTAAAGAAAACACAACAAATTTGTAATTATGTAGATAATTACATGTAGATAATGTCCTCAAGTTCTGTATAACCACTTTTTCCTCTCTCTGTGTTTGTTTCTCGTTCGTTGTTGTGTGTGTGTTTGTGTGCATTTGTCTCTTTCAAACAGGTGCCGGTCCTCACCTCTGCAGTGCTGCCGTCTCCTGTAGCGCTGCATGGTTCTAAGCTAAGTTTCCTTTCCTTTTTCTGTTCTCTCAGATTTGTCCTCAGGTTTGAAGTGTCTGTGTTGTGCAGCTGGTCTGGTCTGTCTCTAGACAGTTCAGGCTTCACCCACTAGTTAAATGGTGGAGGCTCACAGCGACATACTCAACACACAAGTTTCTGAACTCTGCATGAGGGTTTCTCCGACGAAGTGAGGGCCGTGAGGCACAGCTCCCCGTCCCCCGGTGACCCTGCTAGGTCCACCTTCTTAGGGAAACCCTCTGCAGAGGAGCTGACAGAGCCAGGAACTTGTGAGTTGCGTGTGTCCACTCAGGCATCATTCATGCTTGTTCTGTAGGCAGTTCCTGTCAGAAGGAGGAGGCGCGGCAGGAGCGTCGGGGGGCGGAAGACGGTGCCTCAGTGCCTCTCTCCTTCTGACATTGTTAAAGAAAACACAACAAATTTGTAATTATGTAGATAATTACATGTAGATAATGTCCTCAAGTTCTGTATAACCACTTTTTCCTCTCTCTGTGTTTGTTTCTCGTTCGTTGTTGTGTGTGTGTTTGTGTGCATTTGTCTCTTTCAAACAGGTGCCGGTCCTCACCTCTGCAGTGCTGCCGTCTCCTGTAGCGCTGCATGGTTCTAAGCTAAGTTTCCTTTCCTTTTTCTGTTCTCTCAGATTTGTCCTCAGGTTTGAAGTGTCTGTCTTGTGCAGCTGGTCTGGTCTGTCTCTAGACAGTTCAGGCTTCACCCACTAGTTAAATGGTGGAGGCTCACAGCGACATACTCAACACACAAGTTTCTGAACTCTGCATGAGGGTTTCTCCGACGAAGTGAGGGCCGTGAGGCACAGCTCCCCGTCCCCCGGTGACCCTGCTAGGTCCACCTTCTTAGGGAAACCCTCTGCAGAGGAGCTGACAGAGCCAGGAACTTGTGAGTTGCGTGTGTCCACTCAGGCATCATTCATGCTTGTTCTGTAGGCAGTTCCTGTCAGAAGGAGGAGGCGCGGCAGGAGCGTCGGGGGGCGGAAGACGGTGCCTCAGTGCCTCTCTCCTTCTGACATTGTTAAAGAAAACACAACAAATTTGTAATTATGTAGATAATTACATGTAGATAATGTCCTCAAGTTCTGTATAACCACTTTTTCCTCTCTCTGTGTTTGTTTCTCGTTCGTTGTTGTGTGTGTGTTTGTGTGCATTTGTCTCTTTCAAACAGGTGCCGGTCCTCACCTCTGCAGTGCTGCCGTCTCCTGTAGCGCTGCATGGTTCTAAGCTAAGTTTCCTTTCCTTTTTCTGTTCTCTCAGATTTGTCCTCAGGTTTGAAGTGTCTGTGTTGTGCAGCTGGTCTGGTCTGTCTCTAGACAGTTCAGGCTTCACCCACTAGTTAAATGGTGGAGGCTCACAGCGACATACTCAACACACAAGTTTCTGAACTCTGCATGAGGGTTTCTCCGACGAAGTGAGGGCCGTGAGGCACAGCTCCCCGTCCCCCGGTGACCCTGCTAGGTCCACCTTCTTAGGGAAACCCTCTGCAGAGGAGCTGACAGAGCCAGGAACTTGTGAGTTGCGTGTGTCCACTCAGGCATCATTCATGCTTGTTCTGTAGGCAGTTCCTGTCAGAAGGAGGAGGCGCGGCAGGAGCGTCGGGGGGCGGAAGACGGTGCCTCAGTGCCTCTCTCCTTCTGACATTGTTAAAGAAAACACAACAAATTTGTAATTATGTAGATAATTACATGTAGATAATGTCCTCAAGTTCTGTATAACCACTTTTTCCTCTCTCTGTGTTTGTTTCTCGTTCGTTGTTGTGTGTGTGTTTGTGTGCATTTGTCTCTTTCAAACAGGTGCCGTCCTCACCTCTGCAGTGCTGCCGTCTCCTGTAGCGCTGCATGGTTCTAAGCTAAGTTTCCTTTCCTTTTTCTGTTCTCTCAGATTTGTCCTCAGGTTTGAAGTGTCTGTGTTGTGCAGCTGGTCTGGTCTGTCTCTAGACAGTTCAGGCTTCACCCACTAGTTAAATGGTGGAGGCTCACAGCGACATACTCAACACACAAGTTTCTGAACTCTGCATGAGGGTTTCTCCGACGAAGTGAGGGCCGTGAGGCACAGCTCCCCGTCCCCCGGTGACCCTGCTAGGTCCACCTTCTTAGGGAAACCCTCTGCAGAGGAGCTGACAGAGCCAGGAACTTGTGAGTTGCGTGTGTCCACTCAGGCATCATTCATGCTTGTTCTGTAGGCAGTTCCTGTCAGAAGGAGGAGGCGCGGCAGGAGCGTCGGGGGGCGGAAGACGGTGCCTCAGTGCCTCTCTCCTTCTGACATTGTTAAAGAAAACACAACAAATTTGTAATTATGTAGATAATTACATGTAGATAATGTCCTCAAGTTCTGTATAACCACTTTTTCCTCTCTCTGTGTTTGTTTCTCGTTCGTTGTTGTGTGTGTGTTTGTGTGCATTTGTCTCTTTCAAACAGGTGCCGGTCCTCACCTCTGCAGTGCTGCCGTCTCCTGTAGCGCTGCATGGTTCTAAGCTAAGTTTCCTTTCCTTTTTCTGTTCTCTCAGATTTGTCCTCAGGTTTGAAGTGTCTGTGTTGTGCAGCTGGTCTGGTCTGTCTCTAGACAGTTCAGGCTTCACCCACTAGTTAAATGGTGGAGGCTCACAGCGACATACTCAACACACAAGTTTCTGAACTCTGCATGAGGGTTTCTCCGACGAAGTGAGGGCCGTGAGGCACAGCTCCCCGTCCCCCGGTGACCCTGCTAGGTCCACCTTCTTAGGGAAACCCTCTGCAGAGGAGCTGACAGAGCCAGGAACTTGTGAGTTGCGTGTGTCCACTCAGGCATCATTCATGCTTGTTCTGTAGGCAGTTCCTGTCAGAAGGAGGAGGCGCGGCAGGAGCGTCGGGGGGCGGAAGACGGTGCCTCAGTGCCTCTCTCCTTCTGACATTGTTAAAGAAAACACAACAAATTTGTAATTATGTAGATAATTACATGTAGATAATGTCCTCAAGTTCTGTATAACCACTTTTTCCTCTCTCTGTGTTTGTTTCTCTGTTCGTTGTTGTGTGTGTGTTTGTGTGCATTTGTCTCTTTCAAACAGGTGCCGGTCCTCACCTCTGCAGTGCTGCCGTCTCCTGTAGCGCTGCATGGTTCTAAGCTAAGTTTCCTTTCCTTTTTCTGTTCTCTCAGATTTGTCCTCAGGTTTGAAGTGTCTGTGTTGTGCAGCTGGTCTGGTCTGTCTCTAGACAGTTCAGGCTTCACCCACTAGTTAAATGGTGGAGGCTCACAGCGACATACTCAACACACAAGTTTCTGAACTCTGCATGAGGGTTTCTCCGACGAAGTGAGGGCCGTGAGGCACAGCTCCCCGTCCCCCGGTGACCCTGCTAGGTCCACCTTCTTAGGGAAACCCTCTGCAGAGGAGCTGACAGAGCCAGGAACTTGTGAGTTGCGTGTGTCCACTCAGGCATCATTCATGCTTGTTCTGTAGGCAGTTCCTGTCAGAAGGAGGAGGCGCGGCAGGAGCGTCGGGGGGCGGAAGACGGTGCCTCAGTGCCTCTCTCCTTCTGACATTGTTAAAGAAAACACAACAAATTTGTAATTATGTAGATAATTACATGTAGATAATGTCCTCAAGTTCTGTATAACCACTTTTTCCTCTCTCTGTGTTTGTTTCTCGTTCGTTGTTGTGTGTGTGTTTGTGTGCATTTGTCTCTTTCAAACAGGTGCCGGTCCTCACCTCTGCAGTGCTGCCGTCTCCTGTAGCGCTGCATGGTTCTAAGCTAAGTTTCCTTTCCTTTTTCTGTTCTCTCAGATTTGTCCTCAGGTTTGAAGTGTCTGTGTTGTGCAGCTGGTCTGGTCTGTCTCTAGACAGTTCAGGCTTCACCCACTAGTTAAATGGTGGAGGCTCACAGCGACATACTCAACACACAAGTTTCTGAACTCTGCATGAGGGTTTCTCCGACGAAGTGAGGGCCGTGAGGCACAGCTCCCCGTCCCCCGGTGACCCTGCTAGGTCCACCTTCTTAGGGAAACCCTCTGCAGAGGAGCTGACAGAGCCAGGAACTTGTGAGTTGCGTGTGTCCACTCAGGCATCATTCATGCTTGTTCTGTAGGCAGTTCCTGTCAGAAGGAGGAGGCGCGGCAGGAGCGTCGGGGGGCGGAAGACGGTGCCTCAGTGCCTCTCTCCTTCTGACATTGTTAAAGAAAACACAACAAATTTGTAATTATGTAGATAATTACATGTAGATAATGTCCTCAAGTTCTGTATAACCACTTTTTCCTCTCTCTGTGTTTGTTTCTCGTTCGTTGTTGTGTGTGTGTTTGTGTGCATTTGTCTCTTTCAAACAGGTGCCGGTCCTCACCTCTGCAGTGCTGCCGTCTCCTGTAGCGCTGCATGGTTCTAAGCTAAGTTTCCTTTCCTTTTTCTGTTCTCTCAGATTTGTCCTCAGGTTTGAAGTGTCTGTGTTGTGCAGCTGGTCTGGTCTGTCTCTAGACAGTTCAGGCTTCACCCACTAGTTAAATGGTGGAGGCTCACAGCGACATACTCAACACACAAGTTTCTGAACTCTGCATGAGGGTTTCTCCGACGAAGTGAGGGCCGTGAGGCACAGCTCCCCGTCCCCCGGTGACCCTGCTAGGTCCACCTTCTTAGGGAAACCCTCTGCAGAGGAGCTGACAGAGCCAGGAACTTGTGAGTTGCGTGTGTCCACTCAGGCATCATTCATGCTTGTTCTGTAGGCAGTTCCTGTCAGAAGGAGGAGGCGCGGCAGGAGCGTCGGGGGGCGGAAGACGGTGCCTCAGTGCCTCTCTCCTTCTGACATTGTTAAAGAAAACACAACAAATTTGTAATTATGTAGATAATTACATGTAGATAATGTCCTCAAGTTCTGTATAACCACTTTTTCCTCTCTCTGTGTTTGTTTCTCGTTCGTTGTTGTGTGTGTGTTTGTGTGCATTTGTCTCTTTCAAACAGGTGCCGGTCCTCACCTCTGCAGTGCTGCCGTCTCCTGTAGCGCTGCATGGTTCTAAGCTAAGTTTCCTTTCCTTTTTCTGTTCTCTCAGATTTGTCCTCAGGTTTGAAGTGTCTGTGTTGTGCAGCTGGTCTGGTCTGTCTCTAGACAGTTCAGGCTTCACCCACTAGTTAAATGGTGGAGGCTCACAGCGACATACTCAACACACAAGTTTCTGAACTCTGCATGAGGGTTTCTCCGACGAAGTGAGGGCCGTGAGGCACAGCTCCCCGTCCCCCGGTGACCCTGCTAGGTCCACCTTCTTAGGGAAACCCTCTGCAGAGGAGCTGACAGAGCCAGGAACTTGTGAGTTGCGTGTGTCCACTCAGGCATCATTCATGCTTGTTCTGTAGGCAGTTCCTGTCAGAAGGAGGAGGCGCGGCAGGAGCGTCGGGGGGCGGAAGACGGTGCCTCAGTGCCTCTCTCCTTCTGACATTGTTAAAGAAAACACAACAAATTTGTAATTATGTAGATAATTACATGTAGATAATGTCCTCAAGTTCTGTATAACCACTTTTTCCTCTCTCTGTGTTTGTTTCTCGTTCGTTGTTGTGTGTGTGTTTGTGTGCATTTGTCTCTTTCAAACAGGTGCCGGTCCTCACCTCTGCAGTGCTGCCGTCTCCTGTAGCGCTGCATGGTTCTAAGCTAAGTTTCCTTTCCTTTTTCTGTTCTCTCAGATTTGTCCTCAGGTTTGAAGTGTCTGTGCTTGTGCAGCTGGTCTGGTCTGTCTCTAGACAGTTCAGGCTTCACCCACTAGTTAAATGGTGGAGGCTCACAGCGACATACTCAACACACAAGTTTCTGAACTCTGCATGAGGGTTTCTCCGACGAAGTGAGGGCCGTGAGGCACAGCTCCCCGTCCCCCGGTGACCCTGCTAGGTCCACCTTCTTAGGGAAACCCTCTGCAGAGGAGCTGACAGAGCCAGGAACTTGTGAGTTGCGTGTGTCCACTCAGGCATCATTCATGCTTGTTCTGTAGGCAGTTCCTGTCAGAAGGAGGAGGCGCGGCAGGAGCGTCGGGGGGCGGAAGACGGTGCCTCAGTGCCTCTCTCCTTCTGACATTGTTAAAGAAAACACAACAAATTTGTAATTATGTAGATAATTACATGTAGATAATGTCCTCAAGTTCTGTATAACCACTTTTTCCTCTCTCTGTGTTTGTTTCTCGTTCGTTGTTGTGTGTGTGTTTGTGTGCATTTGTCTCTTTCAAACAGGTGCCGGTCCTCACCTCTGCAGTGCTGCCGTCTCCTGTAGCGCTGCATGGTTCTAAGCTAAGTTTCCTTTCCTTTTTCTGTTCTCTCAGATTTGTCCTCAGGTTTGAAGTGTCTGTGTTGTGCAGCTGGTCTGGTCTGTCTCTAGACAGTTCAGGCTTCACCCACTAGTTAAATGGTGGAGGCTCACAGCGACATACTCAACACACAAGTTTCTGAACTCTGCATGAGGGTTTCTCCGACGAAGTGAGGGCCGTGAGGCACAGCTCCCCGTCCCCCGGTGACCCTGCTAGGTCCACCTTCTTAGGGAAACCCTCTGCAGAGGAGCTGACAGAGCCAGGAACTTGTGAGTTGCGTGTGTCCACTCAGGCATCATTCATGCTTGTTCTGTAGGCAGTTCCTGTCAGAAGGAGGAGGCGCGGCAGGAGCGTCGGGGGGCGGAAGACGGTGCCTCAGTGCCTCTCTCCTTCTGACATTGTTAAAGAAAACACAACAAATTTGTAATTATGTAGATAATTACATGTAGATAATGTCCTCAAGTTCTGTATAACCACTTTTTCCTCTCTCTGTGTTTGTTTCTCGTTCGTTGTTGTGTGTGTGTTTGTGTGCATTTGTCTCTTTCAAACAGGTGCCGGTCCTCACCTCTGCAGTGCTGCCGTCTCCTGTAGCGCTGCATGGTTCTAAGCTAAGTTTCCTTTCCTTTTTCTGTTCTCTCAGATTTGTCCTCAGGTTTGAAGTGTCTGTGTTGTGCAGCTGGTCTGGTCTGTCTCTAGACAGTTCAGGCTTCACCCACTAGTTAAATGGTGGAGGCTCACAGCGACATACTCAACACACAAGTTTCTGAACTCTGCATGAGGGTTTCTCCGACGAAGTGAGGGCCGTGAGGCACAGCTCCCCGTCCCCCGGTGACCCTGCTAGGTCCACCTTCTTAGGGAAACCCTCTGCAGAGGAGCTGACAGAGCCAGGAACTTGTGAGTTGCGTGTGTCCACTCAGGCATCATTCATGCTTGTTCTGTAGGCAGTTCCTGTCAGAAGGAGGAGGCGCGGCAGGAGCGTCGGGGGGCGGAAGACGGTGCCTCAGTGCCTCTCTCCTTCTGACATTGTTAAAGAAAACACAACAAATTTGTAATTATGTAGATAATTACATGTAGATAATGTCCTCAAGTTCTGTATAACCACTTTTTCCTCTCTCTGTGTTTGTTTCTCGTTCGTTGTTGTGTGTGTGTTTGTGTGCATTTGTCTCTTTCAAACAGGTGCCGGGTCCTCACCTCTGCAGTGCTGCCGTCTCCTGTAGCGCTGCATGGTTCTAAGCTAAGTTTCCTTTCCTTTTTCTGTTCTCTCAGATTTGTCCTCAGGTTTGAAGTGTCTGTGTTGTGCAGCTGGTCTGGTCTGTCTCTAGACAGTTCAGGCTTCACCCACTAGTTAAATGGTGGAGGCTCACAGCGACATACTCAACACACAAGTTTCTGAACTCTGCATGAGGGTTTCTCCGACGAAGTGAGGGCCGTGAGGCACAGCTCCCCGTCCCCCGGTGACCCTGCTAGGTCCGACTTCTTAGGGAAACCCTCTGCAGAGGAGCTGACAGAGCCAGGAACTTGTGAGTTGCGTGTGTCCACTCAGGCATCATTCATGCTTGTTCTGTAGGCAGTTCCTGTCAGAAGGAGGAGGCGCGGCAGGAGCGTCGGGGGGCGGAAGACGGTGCCTCAGTGCCTCTCTCCTTCTGACATTGTTAAAGAAAACACAACAAATTTGTAATTATGTAGATAATTACATGTAGATAATGTCCTCAAGTTCTGTATAACCACTTTTTCCTCTCTCTGTGTTTGTTTCTCGTTCGTTGTTGTGTGTGTGTTTGTGTGCATTTGTCTCTTTCAAACAGGTGCCGGTCCTCACCTCTGCAGTGCTGCCGTCTCCTGTAGCGCTGCATGGTTCTAAGCTAAGTTTCCTTTCCTTTTTCTGTTCTCTCAGATTTGTCCTCAGGTTTGAAGTGTCTGTGTTGTGCAGCTGGTCTGGTCTGTCTCTAGACAGTTCAGGCTTCACCCACTAGTTAAATGGTGGAGGCTCACAGCGACATACTCAACACACAAGTTTCTGAACTCTGCATGAGGGTTTCTCCGACGAAGTGAGGGCCGTGAGGCACAGCTCCCCGTCCCCCGGTGACCCTGCTAGGTCCACCTTCTTAGGGAAACCCTCTGCAGAGGAGCTGACAGAGCCAGGAACTTGTGAGTTGCGTGTGTCCACTCAGGCATCATTCATGCTTGTTCTGTAGGCAGTTCCTGTCAGAAGGAGGAGGCGCGGCAGGAGCGTCGGGGGGCGGAAGACGGTGCCTCAGTGCCTCTCTCCTTCTGACATTGTTAAAGAAAACACAACAAATTTGTAATTATGTAGATAATTACATGTAGATAATGTCCTCAAGTTCTGTATAACCACTTTTTCCTCTCTCTGTGTTTGTTTCTCGTTCGTTGTTGTGTGTGTGTTTGTGTGCATTTGTCTCTTTCAAACAGGTGCCGGTCCTCACCTCTGCAGTGCTGCCGTCTCCTGTAGCGCTGCATGGTTCTAAGCTAAGTTTCCTTTCCTTTTTCTGTTCTCTCAGATTTGTCCTCAGGTTTGAAGTGTCTGTGTTGTGCAGCTGGTCTGGTCTGTCTCTAGACAGTTCAGGCTTCACCCACTAGTTAAATGGTGGAGGCTCACAGCGACATACTCAACACACAAGTTTCTGAACTCTGCATGAGGGTTTCTCCGACGAAGTGAGGGCCGTGAGGCACAGCTCCCCGTCCCCCGGTGACCCTGCTAGGTCCACCTTCTTAGGGAAACCCTCTGCAGAGGAGCTGACAGAGCCAGGAACTTGTGAGTTGCGTGTGTCCACTCAGGCATCATTCATGCTTGTTCTGTAGGCAGTTCCTGTCAGAAGGAGGAGGCGCGGCAGGAGCGTCGGGGGGCGGAAGACGGTGCCTCAGTGCCTCTCTCCTTCTGACATTGTTAAAGAAAACACAACAAATTTGTAATTATGTAGATAATTACATGTAGATAATGTCCTCAAGTTCTGTATAACCACTTTTTCCTCTCTCTGTGTTTGTTTCTCGTTCGTTGTTGTGTGTGTGTTTGTGTGCATTTGTCTCTTTCAAACAGGTGCCGGTCCTCACCTCTGCAGTGCTGCCGTCTCCTGTAGCGCTGCATGGTTCTAAGCTAAGTTTCCTTTCCTTTTTCTGTTCTCTCAGATTTGTCCTCAGGTTTGAAGTGTCTGTGTTGTGCAGCTGGTCTGGTCTGTCTCTAGACAGTTCAGGCTTCACCCACTAGTTAAATGGTGGAGGCTCACAGCGACATACTCAACACACAAGTTTCTGAACTCTGCATGAGGGTTTCTCCGACGAAGTGAGGGCCGTGAGGCACAGCTCCCCGTCCCCCGGTGACCCTGCTAGGTCCACCTTCTTAGGGAAACCCTCTGCAGAGGAGCTGACAGAGCCAGGAACTTGTGAGTTGCGTGTGTCCACTCAGGCATCATTCATGCTTGTTCTGTAGGCAGTTCCTGTCAGAAGGAGGAGGCGCGGCAGGAGCGTCGGGGGGCGGAAGACGGTGCCTCAGTGCCTCTCTCCTTCTGACATTGTTAAAGAAAACACAACAAATTTGTAATTATGTAGATAATTACATGTAGATAATGTCCTCAAGTTCTGTATAACCACTTTTTCCTCTCTCTGTGTTTGTTTCTCGTTCGTTGTTGTGTGTGTGTTTGTGTGCATTTGTCTCTTTCAAACAGGTGCCGGTCCTCACCTCTGCAGTGCTGCCGTCTCCTGTAGCGCTGCATGGTTCTAAGCTAAGTTTCCTTTCCTTTTTCTGTTCTCTCAGATTTGTCCTCAGGTTTGAAGTGTCTGTGTTGTGCAGCTGGTCTGGTCTGTCTCTAGACAGTTCAGGCTTCACCCACTAGTTAAATGGTGGAGGCTCACAGCGACATACTCAACACACAAGTTTCTGAACTCTGCATGAGGGTTTCTCCGACGAAGTGAGGGCCGTGAGGCACAGCTCCCCGTCCCCCGGTGACCCTGCTAGGTCCACCTTCTTAGGGAAACCCTCTGCAGAGGAGCTGACAGAGCCAGGAACTTGTGAGTTGCGTGTGTCCACTCAGGCATCATTCATGCTTGTTCTGTAGGCAGTTCCTGTCAGAAGGAGGAGGCGCGGCAGGAGCGTCGGGGGGCGGAAGACGGTGCCTCAGTGCCTCTCTCCTTCTGACATTGTTAAAGAAAACACAACAAATTTGTAATTATGTAGATAATTACATGTAGATAATGTCCTCAAGTTCTGTATAACCACTTTTTCCTCTCTCTGTGTTTGTTTCTCGTTCGTTGTTGTGTGTGTGTTTGTGTGCATTTGTCTCTTTCAAACAGGTGCCGGTCCTCACCTCTGCAGTGCTGCCGTCTCCTGTAGCGCTGCATGGTTCTAAGCTAAGTTTCCTTTCCTTTTTCTGTTCTCTCAGATTTGTCCTCAGGTTTGAAGTGTCTGTGTTGTGCAGCTGGTCTGGTCTGTCTCTAGACAGTTCAGGCTTCACCCACTAGTTAAATGGTGGAGGCTCACAGCGACATACTCAACACACAAGTTTCTGAACTCTGCATGAGGGTTTCTCCGACGAAGTGAGGGCCGTGAGGCACAGCTCCCCGTCCCCCGGTGACCCTGCTAGGTCCGACTTCTTAGGGAAACCCTCTGCAGAGGAGCTGACAGAGCCAGGAACTTGTGAGTTGCGTGTGTCCACTCAGGCATCATTCATGCTTGTTCTGTAGGCAGTTCCTGTCAGAAGGAGGAGGCGCGGCAGGAGCGTCGGGGGGCGGAAGACGGTGCCTCAGTGCCTCTCTCCTTCTGACATTGTTAAAGAAAACACAACAAATTTGTAATTATGTAGATAATTACATGTAGATAATGTCCTCAAGTTCTGTATAACCACTTTTTCCTCTCTCTGTGTTTGTTTCTCGTTCGTTGTTGTGTGTGTGTTTGTGTGCATTTGTCTCTTTCAAACAGGTGCCGGTCCTCACCTCTGCAGTGCTGCCGTCTCCTGTAGCGCTGCATGGTTCTAAGCTAAGTTTCCTTTCCTTTTTCTGTTCTCTCAGATTTGTCCTCAGGTTTGAAGTGTCTGTGTTGTGCAGCTGGTCTGGTCTGTCTCTAGACAGTTCAGGCTTCACCCACTAGTTAAATGGTGGAGGCTCACAGCGACATACTCAACACACAAGTTTCTGAACTCTGCATGAGGGTTTCTCCGACGAAGTGAGGGCCGTGAGGCACAGCTCCCCGTCCCCCGGTGACCCTGCTAGGTCCACCTTCTTAGGGAAACCCTCTGCAGAGGAGCTGACAGAGCCAGGAACTTGTGAGTTGCGTGTGTCCACTCAGGCATCATTCATGCTTGTTCTGTAGGCAGTTCCTGTCAGAAGGAGGAGGCGCGGCAGGAGCGTCGGGGGGCGGAAGACGGTGCCTCAGTGCCTCTCTCCTTCTGACATTGTTAAAGAAAACACAACAAATTTGTAATTATGTAGATAATTACATGTAGATAATGTCCTCAAGTTCTGTATAACCACTTTTTCCTCTCTCTGTGTTTGTTTCTCGTTCGTTGTTGTGTGTGTGTTTGTGTGCATTTGTCTCTTTCAAACAGGTGCCGGTCCTCACCTCTGCAGTGCTGCCGTCTCCTGTAGCGCTGCATGGTTCTAAGCTAAGTTTCCTTTCCTTTTTCTGTTCTCTCAGATTTGTCCTCAGGTTTGAAGTGTCTGTCTTGTGCAGCTGGTCTGGTCTGTCTCTAGACAGTTCAGGCTTCACCCACTAGTTAAATGGTGGAGGCTCACAGCGACATACTCAACACACAAGTTTCTGAACTCTGCATGAGGGTTTCTCCGACGAAGTGAGGGCCGTGAGGCACAGCTCCCCGTCCCCCGGTGACCCTGCTAGGTCCGACTTCTTAGGGAAACCCTCTGCAGAGGAGCTGACAGAGCCAGGAACTTGTGAGTTGCGTGTGTCCACTCAGGCATCATTCATGCTTGTTCTGTAGGCAGTTCCTGTCAGAAGGAGGAGGCGCGGCAGGAGCGTCGGGGGGCGGAAGACGGTGCCTCAGTGCCTCTCTCCTTCTGACATTGTTAAAGAAAACACAACAAATTTGTAATTATGTAGATAATTACATGTAGATAATGTCCTCAAGTTCTGTATAACCACTTTTTCCTCTCTCTGTGTTTGTTTCTCGTTCGTTGTTGTGTGTGTGTTTGTGTGCATTTGTCTCTTTCAAACAGGTGCCGGTCCTCACCTCTGCAGTGCTGCCGTCTCCTGTAGCGCTGCATGGTTCTAAGCTAAGTTTCCTTTCCTTTTTCTGTTCTCTCAGATTTGTCCTCAGGTTTGAAGTGTCTGTCTTGTGCAGCTGGTCTGGTCTGTCTCTAGACAGTTCAGGCTTCACCCACTAGTTAAATGGTGGAGGCTCACAGCGACATACTCAACACACAAGTTTCTGAACTCTGCATGAGGGTTTCTCCGACGAAGTGAGGGCCGTGAGGCACAGCTCCCCGTCCCCCGGTGACCCTGCTAGGTCCACCTTCTTAGGGAAACCCTCTGCAGAGGAGCTGACAGAGCCAGGAACTTGTGAGTTGCGTGTGTCCACTCAGGCATCATTCATGCTTGTTCTGTAGGCAGTTCCTGTCAGAAGGAGGAGGCGCGGCAGGAGCGTCGGGGGGCGGAAGACGGTGCCTCAGTGCCTCTCTCCTTCTGACATTGTTAAAGAAAACACAACAAATTTGTAATTATGTAGATAATTACATGTAGATAATGTCCTCAAGTTCTGTATAACCACTTTTTCCTCTCTCTGTGTTTGTTTCTCGTTCGTTGTTGTGTGTGTGTTTGTGTGCATTTGTCTCTTTCAAACAGGTGCCGGTCCTCACCTCTGCAGTGCTGCCGTCTCCTGTAGCGCTGCATGGTTCTAAGCTAAGTTTCCTTTCCTTTTTCTGTTCTCTCAGATTTGTCCTCAGGTTTGAAGTGTCTGTGTTGTGCAGCTGGTCTGGTCTGTCTCTAGACAGTTCAGGCTTCACCCACTAGTTAAATGGTGGAGGCTCACAGCGACATACTCAACACACAAGTTTCTGAACTCTGCATAAGGGTTTCTCCGACGAAGTGAGGGCCGTGAGGCACAGCTCCCCGTCCCCCGGTGACCCTGCTAGGTCCACCTTCTTAGGGAAACCCTCTGCAGAGGAGCTGACAGAGCCAGGAACTTGTGAGTTGCGTGTGTCCACTCAGGCATCATTCATGCTTGTTCTGTAGGCAGTTCCTGTCAGAAGGAGGAGGCGCGGCAGGAGCGTCGGGGGGCGGAAGACGGTGCCTCAGTGCCTCTCTCCTTCTGACATTGTTAAAGAAAACACAACAAATTTGTAATTATGTAGATAATTACATGTAGATAATGTCCTCAAGTTCTGTATAACCACTTTTTCCTCTCTCTGTGTTTGTTTCTCGTTCGTTGTTGTGTGTGTGTTTGTGTGCATTTGTCTCTTTCAAACAGGTGCCGGTCCTCACCTCTGCAGTGCTGCCGTCTCCTGTAGCGCTGCATGGTTCTAAGCTAAGTTTCCTTTCCTTTTTCTGTTCTCTCAGATTTGTCCTCAGGTTTGAAGTGTCTGTCTTGTGCAGCTGGTCTGGTCTGTCTCTAGACAGTTCAGGCTTCACCCACTAGTTAAATGGTGGAGGCTCACAGCGACATACTCAACACACAAGTTTCTGAACTCTGCATGAGGGTTTCTCCGACGAAGTGAGGGCCGTGAGGCACAGCTCCCCGTCCCCCGGTGACCCTGCTAGGTCCACCTTCTTAGGGAAACCCTCTGCAGAGGAGCTGACAGAGCCAGGAACTTGTGAGTTGCGTGTGTCCACTCAGGCATCATTCATGCTTGTTCTGTAGGCAGTTCCTGTCAGAAGGAGGAGGCGCGGCAGGAGCGTCGGGGGGCGGAAGACGGTGCCTCAGTGCCTCTCTCCTTCTGACATTGTTAAAGAAAACACAACAAATTTGTAATTATGTAGATAATTACATGTAGATAATGTCCTCAAGTTCTGTATAACCACTTTTTCCTCTCTCTGTGTTTGTTTCTCGTTCGTTGTTGTGTGTGTGTTTGTGTGCATTTGTCTCTTTCAAACAGGTGCCGGTCCTCACCTCTGCAGTGCTGCCGTCTCCTGTAGCGCTGCATGGTTCTAAGCTAAGTTTCCTTTCCTTTTTCTGTTCTCTCAGATTTGTCCTCAGGTTTGAAGTGTCTGTGTTG
The DNA here is from genome assembly GCF_041146795.1 of Maylandia zebra. Classification (NCBI taxonomy): domain Eukaryota; kingdom Metazoa; phylum Chordata; class Actinopteri; order Cichliformes; family Cichlidae; genus Maylandia; species Maylandia zebra. The sequence goes on from NC_135186.1 coordinate 17,582,183, forward strand.
TGCAGCTGGTCTGGTCTGTCTCTAGACAGTTCAGGCTTCACCCACTAGTTAAATGGTGGAGGCTCACAGCGACATACTCAACACACAAGTTTCTGAACTCTGCATGAGGGTTTCTCCGACGAAGTGAGGGCCGTGAGGCACAGCTCCCCGTCCCCCGGTGACCCTGCTAGGTCCACCTTCTTAGGGAAACCCTCTGCAGAGGAGCTGACAGAGCCAGGAACTTGTGAGTTGCGTGTGTCCACTCAGGCATCATTCATGCTTGTTCTGTAGGCAGTTCCTGTCAGAAGGAGGAGGCGCGGCAGGAGCGTCGGGGGGCGGAAGACGGTGCCTCAGTGCCTCTCTCCTTCTGACATTGTTAAAGAAAACACAACAAATTTGTAATTATGTAGATAATTACATGTAGATAATGTCCTCAAGTTCTGTATAACCACTTTTTCCTCTCTCTGTGTTTGTTTCTCGTTCGTTGTTGTGTGTGTGTTTGTGTGCATTTGTCTCTTTCAAACAGGTGCCGGTCCTCACCTCTGCAGTGCTGCCGTCTCCTGTAGCGCTGCATGGTTCTAAGCTAAGTTTCCTTTCCTTTTTCTGTTCTCTCAGATTTGTCCTCAGGTTTGAAGTGTCTGTGTTGTGCAGCTGGTCTGGTCTGTCTCTAGACAGTTCAGGCTTCACCCACTAGTTAAATGGTGGAGGCTCACAGCGACATACTCAACACACAAGTTTCTGAACTCTGCATGAGGGTTTCTCCGACGAAGTGAGGGCCGTGAGGCACAGCTCCCCGTCCCCCGGTGACCCTGCTAGGTCCACCTTCTTAGGGAAACCCTCTGCAGAGGAGCTGACAGAGCCAGGAACTTGTGAGTTGCGTGTGTCCACTCAGGCATCATTCATGCTTGTTCTGTAGGCAGTTCCTGTCAGAAGGAGGAGGCGCGGCAGGAGCGTCGGGGGGCGGAAGACGGTGCCTCAGTGCCTCTCTCCTTCTGACATTGTTAAAGAAAACACAACAAATTTGTAATTATGTAGATAATTACATGTAGATAATGTCCTCAAGTTCTGTATAACCACTTTTTCCTCTCTCTGTGTTTGTTTCTCGTTCGTTGTTGTGTGTGTGTTTGCGTGCATTTGTCTCTTTCAAACAGGTGCCGGTCCTCACCTCTGCAGTGCTGCCGTCTCCTGTAGCGCTGCATGGTTCTAAGCTAAGTTTCCTTTCCTTTTTCTGTTCTCTCAGATTTGTCCTCAGGTTTGAAGTGTCTGTGTTGTGCAGCTGGTCTGGTCTGTCTCTAGACAGTTCAGGCTTCACCCACTAGTTAAATGGTGGAGGCTCACAGCGACATACTCAACACACAAGTTTCTGAACTCTGCATGAGGGTTTCTCCGACGAAGTGAGGGCCGTGAGGCACAGCTCCCCGTCCCCCGGTGACCCTGCTAGGTCCACCTTCTTAGGGAAACCCTCTGCAGAGGAGCTGACAGAGCCAGGAACTTGTGAGTTGCGTGTGTCCACTCAGGCATCATTCATGCTTGTTCTGTAGGCAGTTCCTGTCAGAAGGAGGAGGCGCGGCAGGAGCGTCGGGGGGCGGAAGACGGTGCCTCAGTGCCTCTCTCCTTCTGACATTGTTAAAGAAAACACAACAAATTTGTAATTATGTAGATAATTACATGTAGATAATGTCCTCAAGTTCTGTATAACCACTTTTTCCTCTCTCTGTGTTTGTTTCTCGTTCGTTGTTGTGTGTGTGTTTGTGTGCATTTGTCTCTTTCAAACAGGTGCCGGTCCTCACCTCTGCAGTGCTGCCGTCTCCTGTAGCGCTGCATGGTTCTAAGCTAAGTTTCCTTTCCTTTTTCTGTTCTCTCAGATTTGTCCTCAGGTTTGAAGTGTCTGTGTTGTGCAGCTGGTCTGGTCTGTCTCTAGACAGTTCAGGCTTCACCCACTAGTTAAATGGTGGAGGCTCACAGCGACATACTCAACACACAAGTTTCTGAACTCTGCATGAGGGTTTCTCCGACGAAGTGAGGGCCGTGAGGCACAGCTCCCCGTCCCCCGGTGACCCTGCTAGGTCCACCTTCTTAGGGAAACCCTCTGCAGAGGAGCTGACAGAGCCAGGAACTTGTGAGTTGCGTGTGTCCACTCAGGCATCATTCATGCTTGTTCTGTAGGCAGTTCCTGTCAGAAGGAGGAGGCGCGGCAGGAGCGTCGGGGGGCGGAAGACGGTGCCTCAGTGCCTCTCTCCTTCTGACATTGTTAAAGAAAACACAACAAATTTGTAATTATGTAGATAATTACATGTAGATAATGTCCTCAAGTTCTGTATAACCACTTTTTCCTCTCTCTGTGTTTGTTTCTCGTTCGTTGTTGTGTGTGTGTTTGCGTGCATTTGTCTCTTTCAAACAGGTGCCGGTCCTCACCTCTGCAGTGCTGCCGTCTCCTGTAGCGCTGCATGGTTCTAAGCTAAGTTTCCTTTCCTTTTTCTGTTCTCTCAGATTTGTCCTCAGGTTTGAAGTGTCTGTGTTGTGCAGCTGGTCTGGTCTGTCTCTAGACAGTTCAGGCTTCACCCACTAGTTAAATGGTGGAGGCTCACAGCGACATACTCAACACACAAGTTTCTGAACTCTGCATGAGGGTTTCTCCGACGAAGTGAGGGCCGTGAGGCACAGCTCCCCGTCCCCCGGTGACCCTGCTAGGTCCACCTTCTTAGGGAAACCCTCTGCAGAGGAGCTGACAGAGCCAGGAACTTGTGAGTTGCGTGTGTCCACTCAGGCATCATTCATGCTTGTTCTGTAGGCAGTTCCTGTCAGAAGGAGGAGGCGCGGCAGGAGCGTCGGGGGGCGGAAGACGGTGCCTCAGTGCCTCTCTCCTTCTGACATTGTTAAAGAAAACACAACAAATTTGTAATTATGTAGATAATTACATGTAGATAATGTCCTCAAGTTCTGTATAACCACTTTTTCCTCTCTCTGTGTTTGTTTCTCGTTCGTTGTTGTGTGTGTGTTTGTGTGCATTTGTCTCTTTCAAACAGGTGCCGGTCCTCACCTCTGCAGTGCTGCCGTCTCCTGTAGCGCTGCATGGTTCTAAGCTAAGTTTCCTTTCCTTTTTCTGTTCTCTCAGATTTGTCCTCAGGTTTGAAGTGTCTGTGTTGTGCAGCTGGTCTGGTCTGTCTCTAGACAGTTCAGGCTTCACCCACTAGTTAAATGGTGGAGGCTCACAGCGACATACTCAACACACAAGTTTCTGAACTCTGCATGAGGGTTTCTCCGACGAAGTGAGGGCCGTGAGGCACAGCTCCCCGTCCCCCGGTGACCCTGCTAGGTCCACCTTCTTAGGGAAACCCTCTGCAGAGGAGCTGACAGAGCCAGGAACTTGTGAGTTGCGTGTGTCCACTCAGGCATCATTCATGCTTGTTCTGTAGGCAGTTCCTGTCAGAAGGAGGAGGCGCGGCAGGAGCGTCGGGGGGCGGAAGACGGTGCCTCAGTGCCTCTCTCCTTCTGACATTGTTAAAGAAAACACAACAAATTTGTAATTATGTAGATAATTACATGTAGATAATGTCCTCAAGTTCTGTATAACCACTTTTTCCTCTCTCTGTGTTTGTTTCTCGTTCGTTGTTGTGTGTGTGTTTGTGTGCATTTGTCTCTTTCAAACAGGTGCCGGTCCTCACCTCTGCAGTGCTGCCGTCTCCTGTAGCGCTGCATGGTTCTAAGCTAAGTTTCCTTTCCTTTTTCTGTTCTCTCAGATTTGTCCTCAGGTTTGAAGTGTCTGTCTTGTGCAGCTGGTCTGGTCTGTCTCTAGACAGTTCAGGCTTCACCCACTAGTTAAATGGTGGAGGCTCACAGCGACATACTCAACACACAAGTTTCTGAACTCTGCATGAGGGTTTCTCCGACGAAGTGAGGGCCGTGAGGCACAGCTCCCCGTCCCCCGGTGACCCTGCTAGGTCCGACTTCTTAGGGAAACCCTCTGCAGAGGAGCTGACAGAGCCAGGAACTTGTGAGTTGCGTGTGTCCACTCAGGCATCATTCATGCTTGTTCTGTAGGCAGTTCCTGTCAGAAGGAGGAGGCGCGGCAGGAGCGTCGGGGGGCGGAAGACGGTGCCTCAGTGCCTCTCTCCTTCTGACATTGTTAAAGAAAACACAACAAATTTGTAATTATGTAGATAATTACATGTAGATAATGTCCTCAAGTTCTGTATAACCACTTTTTCCTCTCTCTGTGTTTGTTTCTCGTTCGTTGTTGTGTGTGTGTGTTTGTGTGCATTTGTCTCTTTCAAACAGGTGCCGGTCCTCACCTCTGCAGTGCTGCCGTCTCCTGTAGCGCTGCATGGTTCTAAGCTAAGTTTCCTTTCCTTTTTCTGTTCTCTCAGATTTGTCCTCAGGTTTGAAGTGTCTGTGTTGTGCAGCTGGTCTGGTCTGTCTCTAGACAGTTCAGGCTTCACCCACTAGTTAAATGGTGGAGGCTCACAGCGACATACTCAACACACAAGTTTCTGAACTCTGCATGAGGGTTTCTCCGACGAAGTGAGGGCCGTGAGGCACAGCTCCCCGTCCCCCGGTGACCCTGCTAGGTCCACCTTCTTAGGGAAACCCTCTGCAGAGGAGCTGACAGAGCCAGGAACTTGTGAGTTGCGTGTGTCCACTCAGGCATCATTCATGCTTGTTCTGTAGGCAGTTCCTGTCAGAAGGAGGAGGCGCGGCAGGAGCGTCGGGGGGCGGAAGACGGTGCCTCAGTGCCTCTCTCCTTCTGACATTGTTAAAGAAAACACAACAAATTTGTAATTATGTAGATAATTACATGTAGATAATGTCCTCAAGTTCTGTATAACCACTTTTTCCTCTCTCTGTGTTTGTTTCTCGTTCGTTGTTGTGTGTGTGTTTGTGTGCATTTGTCTCTTTCAAACAGGTGCCGGTCCTCACCTCTGCAGTGCTGCCGTCTCCTGTAGCGCCGCATGGTTCTAAGCTAAGTTTCCTTTCCTTTTTCTGTTCTCTCAGATTTGTCCTCAGGTTTGAAGTGTCTGTGTTGTGCAGCTGGTCTGGTCTGTCTCTAGACAGTTCAGGCTTCACCCACTAGTTAAATGGTGGAGGCTCACAGCGACATACTCAACACACAAGTTTCTGAACTCTGCATGAGGGTTTCTCCGACGAAGTGAGGGCCGTGAGGCACAGCTCCCCGTCCCCCGGTGACCCTGCTAGGTCCACCTTCTTAGGGAAACCCTCTGCAGAGGAGCTGACAGAGCCAGGAACTTGTGAGTTGCGTGTGTCCACTCAGGCATCATTCATGCTTGTTCTGTAGGCAGTTCCTGTCAGAAGGAGGAGGCGCGGCAGGAGCGTCGGGGGGCGGAAGACGGTGCCTCAGTGCCTCTCTCCTTCTGACATTGTTAAAGAAAACACAACAAATTTGTAATTATGTAGATAATTACATGTAGATAATGTCCTCAAGTTCTGTATAACCACTTTTTCCTCTCTCTGTGTTTGTTTCTCGTTCGTTGTTGTGTGTGTGTTTGTGTGCATTTGTCTCTTTCAAACAGGTGCCGGTCCTCACCTCTGCAGTGCTGCCGTCTCCTGTAGCGCTGCATGGTTCTAAGCTAAGTTTCCTTTCCTTTTTCTGTTCTCTCAGATTTGTCCTCAGGTTTGAAGTGTCTGTGTTGTGCAGCTGGTCTGGTCTGTCTCTAGACAGTTCAGGCTTCACCCACTAGTTAAATGGTGGAGGCTCACAGCGACATACTCAACACACAAGTTTCTGAACTCTGCATGAGGGTTTCTCCGACGAAGTGAGGGCCGTGAGGCACAGCTCCCCGTCCCCCGGTGACCCTGCTAGGTCCACCTTCTTAGGGAAACCCTCTGCAGAGGAGCTGACAGAGCCAGGAACTTGTGAGTTGCGTGTGTCCACTCAGGCATCATTCATGCTTGTTCTGTAGGCAGTTCCTGTCAGAAGGAGGAGGCGCGGCAGGAGCGTCGGGGGGCGGAAGACGGTGCCTCAGTGCCTCTCTCCTTCTGACATTGTTAAAGAAAACACAACAAATTTGTAATTATGTAGATAATTACATGTAGATAATGTCCTCAAGTTCTGTATAACCACTTTTTCCTCTCTCTGTGTTTGTTTCTCGTTCGTTGTTGTGTGTGTGTTTGCGTGCATTTGTCTCTTTCAAACAGGTGCCGGTCCTCACCTCTGCAGTGCTGCCGTCTCCTGTAGCGCTGCATGGTTCTAAGCTAAGTTTCCTTTCCTTTTTCTGTTCTCTCAGATTTGTCCTCAGGTTTGAAGTGTCTGTGTTGTGCAGCTGGTCTGGTCTGTCTCTAGACAGTTCAGGCTTCACCCACTAGTTAAATGGTGGAGGCTCACAGCGACATACTCAACACACAAGTTTCTGAACTCTGCATGAGGGTTTCTCCGACGAAGTGAGGGCCGTGAGGCACAGCTCCCCGTCCCCCGGTGACCCTGCTAGGTCCACCTTCTTAGGGAAACCCTCTGCAGAGGAGCTGACAGAGCCAGGAACTTGTGAGTTGCGTGTGTCCACTCAGGCATCATTCATGCTTGTTCTGTAGGCAGTTCCTGTCAGAAGGAGGAGGCGCGGCAGGAGCGTCGGGGGGCGGAAGACGGTGCCTCAGTGCCTCTCTCCTTCTGACATTGTTAAAGAAAACACAACAAATTTGTAATTATGTAGATAATTACATGTAGATAATGTCCTCAAGTTCTGTATAACCACTTTTTCCTCTCTCTGTGTTTGTTTCTCGTTCGTTGTTGTGTGTGTGTTTGTGTGCATTTGTCTCTTTCAAACAGGTGCCGGTCCTCACCTCTGCAGTGCTGCCGTCTCCTGTAGCGCTGCATGGTTCTAAGCTAAGTTTCCTTTCCTTTTTCTGTTCTCTCAGATTTGTCCTCAGGTTTGAAGTGTCTGTCTTGTGCAGCTGGTCTGGTCTGTCTCTAGACAGTTCAGGCTTCACCCACTAGTTAAATGGTGGAGGCTCACAGCGACATACTCAACACACAAGTTTCTGAACTCTGCATGAGGGTTTCTCCGACGAAGTGAGGGCCGTGAGGCACAGCTCCCCGTCCCCCGGTGACCCTGCTAGGTCCGACTTCTTAGGGAAACCCTCTGCAGAGGAGCTGACAGAGCCAGGAACTTGTGAGTTGCGTGTGTCCACTCAGGCATCATTCATGCTTGTTCTGTAGGCAGTTCCTGTCAGAAGGAGGAGGCGCGGCAGGAGCGTCGGGGGGCGGAAGACGGTGCCTCAGTGCCTCTCTCCTTCTGACATTGTTAAAGAAAACACAACAAATTTGTAATTATGTAGATAATTACATGTAGATAATGTCCTCAAGTTCTGTATAACCACTTTTTCCTCTCTCTGTGTTTGTTTCTCGTTCGTTGTTGTGTGTGTGTTTGTGTGCATTTGTCTCTTTCAAACAGGTGCCGGTCCTCACCTCTGCAGTGCTGCCGTCTCCTGTAGCGCTGCATGGTTCTAAGCTAAGTTTCCTTTCCTTTTTCTGTTCTCTCAGATTTGTCCTCAGGTTTGAAGTGTCTGTCTTGTGCAGCTGGTCTGGTCTGTCTCTAGACAGTTCAGGCTTCACCCACTAGTTAAATGGTGGAGGCTCACAGCGACATACTCAACACACAAGTTTCTGAACTCTGCATGAGGGTTTCTCCGACGAAGTGAGGGCCGTGAGGCACAGCTCCCCGTCCCCCGGTGACCCTGCTAGGTCCACCTTCTTAGGGAAACCCTCTGCAGAGGAGCTGACAGAGCCAGGAACTTGTGAGTTGCGTGTGTCCACTCAGGCATCATTCATGCTTGTTCTGTAGGCAGTTCCTGTCAGAAGGAGGAGGCGCGGCAGGAGCGTCGGGGGGCGGAAGACGGTGCCTCAGTGCCTCTCTCCTTCTGACATTGTTAAAGAAAACACAACAAATTTGTAATTATGTAGATAATTACATGTAGATAATGTCCTCAAGTTCTGTATAACCACTTTTTCCTCTCTCTGTGTTTGTTTCTCGTTCGTTGTTGTGTGTGTGTTTGCGTGCATTTGTCTCTTTCAAACAGGTGCCGGTCCTCACCTCTGCAGTGCTGCCGTCTCCTGTAGCGCTGCATGGTTCTAAGCTAAGTTTCCTTTCCTTTTTCTGTTCTCTCAGATTTGTCCTCAGGTTTGAAGTGTCTGTGTTGTGCAGCTGGTCTGGTCTGTCTCTAGACAGTTCAGGCTTCACCCACTAGTTAAATGGTGGAGGCTCACAGCGACATACTCAACACACAAGTTTCTGAACTCTGCATAAGGGTTTCTCCGACGAAGTGAGGGCCGTGAGGCACAGCTCCCCGTCCCCCGGTGACCCTGCTAGGTCCACCTTCTTAGGGAAACCCTCTGCAGAGGAGCTGACAGAGCCAGGAACTTGTGAGTTGCGTGTGTCCACTCAGGCATCATTCATGCTTGTTCTGTAGGCAGTTCCTGTCAGAAGGAGGAGGCGCGGCAGGAGCGTCGGGGGGCGGAAGACGGTGCCTCAGTGCCTCTCTCCTTCTGACATTGTTAAAGAAAACACAACAAATTTGTAATTATGTAGATAATTACATGTAGATAATGTCCTCAAGTTCTGTATAACCACTTTTTCCTCTCTCTGTGTTTGTTTCTCGTTCGTTGTTGTGTGTGTGTTTGTGTGCATTTGTCTCTTTCAAACAGGTGCCGGTCCTCACCTCTGCAGTGCTGCCGTCTCCTGTAGCGCTGCATGGTTCTAAGCTAAGTTTCCTTTCCTTTTTCTGTTCTCTCAGATTTGTCCTCAGGTTTGAAGTGTCTGTCTTGTGCAGCTGGTCTGGTCTGTCTCTAGACAGTTCAGGCTTCACCCACTAGTTAAATGGTGGAGGCTCACAGCGACATACTCAACACACAAGTTTCTGAACTCTGCATGAGGGTTTCTCCGACGAAGTGAGGGCCGTGAGGCACAGCTCCCCGTCCCCCGGTGACCCTGCTAGGTCCACCTTCTTAGGGAAACCCTCTGCAGAGGAGCTGACAGAGCCAGGAACTTGTGAGTTGCGTGTGTCCACTCAGGCATCATTCATGCTTGTTCTGTAGGCAGTTCCTGTCAGAAGGAGGAGGCGCGGCAGGAGCGTCGGGGGGCGGAAGACGGTGCCTCAGTGCCTCTCTCCTTCTGACATTGTTAAAGAAAACACAACAAATTTGTAATTATGTAGATAATTACATGTAGATAATGTCCTCAAGTTCTGTATAACCACTTTTTCCTCTCTCTGTGTTTGTTTCTCGTTCGTTGTTGTGTGTGTGTTTGTGTGCATTTGTCTCTTTCAAACAGGTGCCGGTCCTCACCTCTGCAGTGCTGCCGTCTCCTGTAGCGCTGCATGGTTCTAAGCTAAGTTTCCTTTCCTTTTTCTGTTCTCTCAGATTTGTCCTCAGGTTTGAAGTGTCTGTGTTGTGCAGCTGGTCTGGTCTGTCTCTAGACAGTTCAGGCTTCACCCACTAGTTAAATGGTGGAGGCTCACAGCGACATACTCAACACACAAGTTTCTGAACTCTGCATGAGGGTTTCTCCGACGAAGTGAGGGCCGTGAGGCACAGCTCCCCGTCCCCCGGTGACCCTGCTAGGTCCACCTTCTTAGGGAAACCCTCTGCAGAGGAGCTGACAGAGCCAGGAACTTGTGAGTTGCGTGTGTCCACTCAGGCATCATTCATGCTTGTTCTGTAGGCAGTTCCTGTCAGAAGGAGGAGGCGCGGCAGGAGCGTCGGGGGGCGGAAGACGGTGCCTCAGTGCCTCTCTCCTTCTGACATTGTTAAAGAAAACACAACAAATTTGTAATTATGTAGATAATTACATGTAGATAATGTCCTCAAGTTCTGTATAACCACTTTTTCCTCTCTCTGTGTTTGTTTCTCGTTCGTTGTTGTGTGTGTGTTTGTGTGCATTTGTCTCTTTCAAACAGGTGCCGGTCCTCACCTCTGCAGTGCTGCCGTCTCCTGTAGCGCTGCATGGTTCTAAGCTAAGTTTCCTTTCCTTTTTCTGTTCTCTCAGATTTGTCCTCAGGTTTGAAGTGTCTGTGTTGTGCAGCTGGTCTGGTCTGTCTCTAGACAGTTCAGGCTTCACCCACTAGTTAAATGGTGGAGGCTCACAGCGACATACTCAACACACAAGTTTCTGAACTCTGCATGAGGGTTTCTCCGACGAAGTGAGGGCCGTGAGGCACAGCTCCCCGTCCCCCGGTGACCCTGCTAGGTCCACCTTCTTAGGGAAACCCTCTGCAGAGGAGCTGACAGAGCCAGGAACTTGTGAGTTGCGTGTGTCCACTCAGGCATCATTCATGCTTGTTCTGTAGGCAGTTCCTGTCAGAAGGAGGAGGCGCGGCAGGAGCGTCGGGGGGCGGAAGACGGTGCCTCAGTGCCTCTCTCCTTCTGACATTGTTAAAGAAAACACAACAAATTTGTAATTATGTAGATAATTACATGTAGATAATGTCCTCAAGTTCTGTATAACCACTTTTTCCTCTCTCTGTGTTTGTTTCTCGTTCGTTGTTGTGTGTGTGTTTGCGTGCATTTGTCTCTTTCAAACAGGTGCCGGTCCTCACCTCTGCAGTGCTGCCGTCTCCTGTAGCGCTGCATGGTTCTAAGCTAAGTTTCCTTTCCTTTTTCTGTTCTCTCAGATTTGTCCTCAGGTTTGAAGTGTCTGTGTTGTGCAGCTGGTCTGGTCTGTCTCTAGACAGTTCAGGCTTCACCCACTAGTTAAATGGTGGAGGCTCACAGCGACATACTCAACACACAAGTTTCTGAACTCTGCATGAGGGTTTCTCCGACGAAGTGAGGGCCGTGAGGCACAGCTCCCCGTCCCCCGGTGACCCTGCTAGGTCCACCTTCTTAGGGAAACCCTCTGCAGAGGAGCTGACAGAGCCAGGAACTTGTGAGTTGCGTGTGTCCACTCAGGCATCATTCATGCTTGTTCTGTAGGCAGTTCCTGTCAGAAGGAGGAGGCGCGGCAGGAGCGTCGGGGGGCGGAAGACGGTGCCTCAGTGCCTCTCTCCTTCTGACATTGTTAAAGAAAACACAACAAATTTGTAATTATGTAGATAATTACATGTAGATAATGTCCTCAAGTTCTGTATAACCACTTTTTCCTCTCTCTGTGTTTGTTTCTCGTTCGTTGTTGTGTGTGTGTTTGTGTGCATTTGTCTCTTTCAAACAGGTGCCGGTCCTCACCTCTGCAGTGCTGCCGTCTCCTGTAGCGCTGCATGGTTCTAAGCTAAGTTTCCTTTCCTTTTTCTGTTCTCTCAGATTTGTCCTCAGGTTTGAAGTGTCTGTGTTGTGCAGCTGGTCTGGTCTGTCTCTAGACAGTTCAGGCTTCACCCACTAGTTAAATGGTGGAGGCTCACAGCGACATACTCAACACACAAGTTTCTGAACTCTGCATGAGGGTTTCTCCGACGAAGTGAGGGCCGTGAGGCACAGCTCCCCGTCCCCCGGTGACCCTGCTAGGTCCGACTTCTTAGGGAAACCCTCTGCAGAGGAGCTGACAGAGCCAGGAACTTGTGAGTTGCGTGTGTCCACTCAGGCATCATTCATGCTTGTTCTGTAGGCAGTTCCTGTCAGAAGGAGGAGGCGCGGCAGGAGCGTCGGGGGGCGGAAGACGGTGCCTCAGTGCCTCTCTCCTTCTGACATTGTTAAAGAAAACACAACAAATTTGTAATTATGTAGATAATTACATGTAGATAATGTCCTCAAGTTCTGTATAACCACTTTTTCCTCTCTCTGTGTTTGTTTCTCGTTCGTTGTTGTGTGTGTGTTTGTGTGCATTTGTCTCTTTCAAACAGGTGCCGGTCCTCACCTCTGCAGTGCTGCCGTCTCCTGTAGCGCTGCATGGTTCTAAGCTAAGTTTCCTTTCCTTTTTCTGTTCTCTCAGATTTGTCCTCAGGTTTGAAGTGTCTGTGTTGTGCAGCTGGTCTGGTCTGTCTCTAGACAGTTCAGGCTTCACCCACTAGTTAAATGGTGGAGGCTCACAGCGACATACTCAACACACAAGTTTCTGAACTCTGCATGAGGGTTTCTCCGACGAAGTGAGGGCCGTGAGGCACAGCTCCCCGTCCCCCGGTGACCCTGCTAGGTCCACCTTCTTAGGGAAACCCTCTGCAGAGGAGCTGACAGAGCCAGGAACTTGTGAGTTGCGTGTGTCCACTCAGGCATCATTCATGCTTGTTCTGTAGGCAGTTCCTGTCAGAAGGAGGAGGCGCGGCAGGAGCGTCGGGGGGCGGAAGACGGTGCCTCAGTGCCTCTCTCCTTCTGACATTGTTAAAGAAAACACAACAAATTTGTAATTATGTAGATAATTACATGTAGATAATGTCCTCAAGTTCTGTATAACCACTTTTTCCTCTCTCTGTGTTTGTTTCTCGTTCGTTGTTGTGTGTGTGTTTGTGTGCATTTGTCTCTTTCAAACAGGTGCCGGTCCTCACCTCTGCAGTGCTGCCGTCTCCTGTAGCGCTGCATGGTTCTAAGCTAAGTTTCCTTTCCTTTTTCTGTTCTCTCAGATTTGTCCTCAGGTTTGAAGTGTCTGTGTTGTGCAGCTGGTCTGGTCTGTCTCTAGACAGTTCAGGCTTCACCCACTAGTTAAATGGTGGAGGCTCACAGCGACATACTCAACACACAAGTTTCTGAACTCTGCATGAGGGTTTCTCCGACGAAGTGAGGGCCGTGAGGCACAGCTCCCCGTCCCCCGGTGACCCTGCTAGGTCCACCTTCTTAGGGAAACCCTCTGCAGAGGAGCTGACAGAGCCAGGAACTTGTGAGTTGCGTGTGTCCACTCAGGCATCATTCATGCTTGTTCTGTAGGCAGTTCCTGTCAGAAGGAGGAGGCGCGGCAGGAGCGTCGGGGGGCGGAAGACGGTGCCTCAGTGCCTCTCTCCTTCTGACATTGTTAAAGAAAACACAACAAATTTGTAATTATGTAGATAATTACATGTAGATAATGTCCTCAAGTTCTGTATAACCACTTTTTCCTCTCTCTGTGTTTGTTTCTCGTTCGTTGTTGTGTGTGTGTGTTTGTGTGCATTTGTCTCTTTCAAACAGGTGCCGGTCCTCACCTCTGCAGTGCTGCCGTCTCCTGTAGCGCTGCATGGTTCTAAGCTAAGTTTCCTTTCCTTTTTCTGTTCTCTCAGATTTGTCCTCAGGTTTGAAGTGTCTGTGTTGTGCAGCTGGTCTGGTCTGTCTCTAGACAGTTCAGGCTTCACCCACTAGTTAAATGGTGGAGGCTCACAGCGACATACTCAACACACAAGTTTCTGAACTCTGCATGAGGGTTTCTCCGACGAAGTGAGGGCCGTGAGGCACAGCTCCCCGTCCCCCGGTGACCCTGCTAGGTCCACCTTCTTAGGGAAACCCTCTGCAGAGGAGCTGACAGAGCCAGGAACTTGTGAGTTGCGTGTGTCCACTCAGGCATCATTCATGCTTGTTCTGTAGGCAGTTCCTGTCAGAAGGAGGAGGCGCGGCAGGAGCGTCGGGGGGCGGAAGACGGTGCCTCAGTGCCTCTCTCCTTCTGACATTGTTAAAGAAAACACAACAAATTTGTAATTATGTAGATAATTACATGTAGATAATGTCCTCAAGTTCTGTATAACCACTTTTTCCTCTCTCTGTGTTTGTTTCTCGTTCGTTGTTGTGTGTGTGTTTGTGTGCATTTGTCTCTTTCAAACAGGTGCCGGTCCTCACCTCTGCAGTGCTGCCGTCTCCTGTAGCGCCGCATGGTTCTAAGCTAAGTTTCCTTTCCTTTTTCTGTTCTCTCAGATTTGTCCTCAGGTTTGAAGTGTCTGTGTTGTGCAGCTGGTCTGGTCTGTCTCTAGACAGTTCAGGCTTCACCCACTAGTTAAATGGTGGAGGCTCACAGCGACATACTCAACACACAAGTTTCTGAACTCTGCATGAGGGTTTCTCCGACGAAGTGAGGGCCGTGAGGCACAGCTCCCCGTCCCCCGGTGACCCTGCTAGGTCCACCTTCTTAGGGAAACCCTCTGCAGAGGAGCTGACAGAGCCAGGAACTTGTGAGTTGCGTGTGTCCACTCAGGCATCATTCATGCTTGTTCTGTAGGCAGTTCCTGTCAGAAGGAGGAGGCGCGGCAGGAGCGTCGGGGGGCGGAAGACGGTGCCTCAGTGCCTCTCTCCTTCTGACATTGTTAAAGAAAACACAACAAATTTGTAATTATGTAGATAATTACATGTAGATAATGTCCTCAAGTTCTGTATAACCACTTTTTCCTCTCTCTGTGTTTGTTTCTCGTTCGTTGTTGTGTGTGTGTTTGTGTGCATTTGTCTCTTTCAAACAGGTGCCGGTCCTCACCTCTGCAGTGCTGCCGTCTCCTGTAGCGCTGCATGGTTCTAAGCTAAGTTTCCTTTCCTTTTTCTGTTCTCTCAGATTTGTCCTCAGGTTTGAAGTGTCTGTCTTGTGCAGCTGGTCTGGTCTGTCTCTAGACAGTTCAGGCTTCACCCACTAGTTAAATGGTGGAGGCTCACAGCGACATACTCAACACACAAGTTTCTGAACTCTGCATGAGGGTTTCTCCGACGAAGTGAGGGCCGTGAGGCACAGCTCCCCGTCCCCCGGTGACCCTGCTAGGTCCACCTTCTTAGGGAAACCCTCTGCAGAGGAGCTGACAGAGCCAGGAACTTGTGAGTTGCGTGTGTCCACTCAGGCATCATTCATGCTTGTTCTGTAGGCAGTTCCTGTCAGAAGGAGGAGGCGCGGCAGGAGCGTCGGGGGGCGGAAGACGGTGCCTCAGTGCCTCTCTCCTTCTGACATTGTTAAAGAAAACACAACAAATTTGTAATTATGTAGATAATTACATGTAGATAATGTCCTCAAGTTCTGTATAACCACTTTTTCCTCTCTCTGTGTTTGTTTCTCGTTCGTTGTTGTGTGTGTGTTTGCGTGCATTTGTCTCTTTCAAACAGGTGCCGGTCCTCACCTCTGCAGTGCTGCCGTCTCCTGTAGCGCTGCATGGTTCTAAGCTAAGTTTCCTTTCCTTTTTCTGTTCTCTCAGATTTGTCCTCAGGTTTGAAGTGTCTGTGTTGTGCAGCTGGTCTGGTCTGTCTCTAGACAGTTCAGGCTTCACCCACTAGTTAAATGGTGGAGGCTCACAGCGACATACTCAACACACAAGTTTCTGAACTCTGCATGAGGGTTTCTCCGACGAAGTGAGGGCCGTGAGGCACAGCTCCCCGTCCCCCGGTGACCCTGCTAGGTCCACCTTCTTAGGGAAACCCTCTGCAGAGGAGCTGACAGAGCCAGGAACTTGTGAGTTGCGTGTGTCCACTCAGGCATCATTCATGCTTGTTCTGTAGGCAGTTCCTGTCAGAAGGAGGAGGCGCGGCAGGAGCGTCGGGGGGCGGAAGACGGTGCCTCAGTGCCTCTCTCCTTCTGACATTGTTAAAGAAAACACAACAAATTTGTAATTATGTAGATAATTACATGTAGATAATGTCCTCAAGTTCTGTATAACCACTTTTTCCTCTCTCTGTGTTTGTTTCTCGTTCGTTGTTGTGTGTGTGTTTGTGTGCATTTGTCTCTTTCAAACAGGTGCCGGTCCTCACCTCTGCAGTGCTGCCGTCTCCTGTAGCGCTGCATGGTTCTAAGCTAAGTTTCCTTTCCTTTTTCTGTTCTCTCAGATTTGTCCTCAGGTTTGAAGTGTCTGTCTTGTGCAGCTGGTCTGGTCTGTCTCTAGACAGTTCAGGCTTCACCCACTAGTTAAATGGTGGAGGCTCACAGCGACATACTCAACACACAAGTTTCTGAACTCTGCATGAGGGTTTCTCCGACGAAGTGAGGGCCGTGAGGCACAGCTCCCCGTCCCCCGGTGACCCTGCTAGGTCCACCTTCTTAGGGAAACCCTCTGCAGAGGAGCTGACAGAGCCAGGAACTTGTGAGTTGCGTGTGTCCACTCAGGCATCATTCATGCTTGTTCTGTAGGCAGTTCCTGTCAGAAGGAGGAGGCGCGGCAGGAGCGTCGGGGGGCGGAAGACGGTGCCTCAGTGCCTCTCTCCTTCTGACATTGTTAAAGAAAACACAACAAATTTGTAATTATGTAGATAATTACATGTAGATAATGTCCTCAAGTTCTGTATAACCACTTTTTCCTCTCTCTGTGTTTGTTTCTCGTTCGTTGTTGTGTGTGTGTTTGTGTGCATTTGTCTCTTTCAAACAGGTGCCGGTCCTCACCTCTGCAGTGCTGCCGTCTCCTGTAGCGCTGCATGGTTCTAAGCTAAGTTTCCTTTCCTTTTTCTGTTCTCTCAGATTTGTCCTCAGGTTTGAAGTGTCTGTCTTGTGCAGCTGGTCTGGTCTGTCTCTAGACAGTTCAGGCTTCACCCACTAGTTAAATGGTGGAGGCTCACAGCGACATACTCAACACACAAGTTTCTGAACTCTGCATGAGGGTTTCTCCGACGAAGTGAGGGCCGTGAGGCACAGCTCCCCGTCCCCCGGTGACCCTGCTAGGTCCACCTTCTTAGGGAAACCCTCTGCAGAGGAGCTGACAGAGCCAGGAACTTGTGAGTTGCGTGTGTCCACTCAGGCATCATTCATGCTTGTTCTGTAGGCAGTTCCTGTCAGAAGGAGGAGGCGCGGCAGGAGCGTCGGGGGGCGGAAGACGGTGCCTCAGTGCCTCTCTCCTTCTGACATTGTTAAAGAAAACACAACAAATTTGTAATTATGTAGATAATTACATGTAGATAATGTCCTCAAGTTCTGTATAACCACTTTTTCCTCTCTCTGTGTTTGTTTCTCGTTCGTTGTTGTGTGTGTGTTTGCGTGCATTTGTCTCTTTCAAACAGGTGCCGGTCCTCACCTCTGCAGTGCTGCCGTCTCCTGTAGCGCTGCATGGTTCTAAGCTAAGTTTCCTTTCCTTTTTCTGTTCTCTCAGATTTGTCCTCAGGTTTGAAGTGTCTGTGTTGTGCAGCTGGTCTGGTCTGTCTCTAGACAGTTCAGGCTTCACCCACTAGTTAAATGGTGGAGGCTCACAGCGACATACTCAACACACAAGTTTCTGAACTCTGCATGAGGGTTTCTCCGACGAAGTGAGGGCCGTGAGGCACAGCTCCCCGTCCCCCGGTGACCCTGCTAGGTCCACCTTCTTAGGGAAACCCTCTGCAGAGGAGCTGACAGAGCCAGGAACTTGTGAGTTGCGTGTGTCCACTCAGGCATCATTCATGCTTGTTCTGTAGGCAGTTCCTGTCAGAAGGAGGAGGCGCGGCAGGAGCGTCGGGGGGCGGAAGACGGTGCCTCAGTGCCTCTCTCCTTCTGACATTGTTAAAGAAAACACAACAAATTTGTAATTATGTAGATAATTACATGTAGATAATGTCCTCAAGTTCTGTATAACCACTTTTTCCTCTCTCTGTGTTTGTTTCTCGTTCGTTGTTGTGTGTGTGTTTGTGTGCATTTGTCTCTTTCAAACAGGTGCCGGTCCTCACCTCTGCAGTGCTGCCGTCTCCTGTAGCGCTGCATGGTTCTAAGCTAAGTTTCCTTTCCTTTTTCTGTTCTCTCAGATTTGTCCTCAGGTTTGAAGTGTCTGTGTTGTGCAGCTGGTCTGGTCTGTCTCTAGACAGTTCAGGCTTCACCCACTAGTTAAATGGTGGAGGCTCACAGCGACATACTCAACACACAAGTTTCTGAACTCTGCATGAGGGTTTCTCCGACGAAGTGAGGGCCGTGAGGCACAGCTCCCCGTCCCCCGGTGACCCTGCTAGGTCCGACTTCTTAGGGAAACCCTCTGCAGAGGAGCTGACAGAGCCAGGAACTTGTGAGTTGCGTGTGTCCACTCAGGCATCATTCATGCTTGTTCTGTAGGCAGTTCCTGTCAGAAGGAGGAGGCGCGGCAGGAGCGTCGGGGGGCGGAAGACGGTGCCTCAGTGCCTCTCTCCTTCTGACATTGTTAAAGAAAACACAACAAATTTGTAATTATGTAGATAATTACATGTAGATAATGTCCTCAAGTTCTGTATAACCACTTTTTCCTCTCTCTGTGTTTGTTTCTCGTTCGTTGTTGTGTGTGTGTTTGTGTGCATTTGTCTCTTTCAAACAGGTGCCGGTCCTCACCTCTGCAGTGCTGCCGTCTCCTGTAGCGCTGCATGGTTCTAAGCTAAGTTTCCTTTCCTTTTTCTGTTCTCTCAGATTTGTCCTCAGGTTTGAAGTGTCTGTGTTGTGCAGCTGGTCTGGTCTGTCTCTAGACAGTTCAGGCTTCACCCACTAGTTAAATGGTGGAGGCTCACAGCGACATACTCAACACACAAGTTTCTGAACTCTGCATGAGGGTTTCTCCGACGAAGTGAGGGCCGTGAGGCACAGCTCCCCGTCCCCCGGTGACCCTGCTAGGTCCACCTTCTTAGGGAAACCCTCTGCAGAGGAGCTGACAGAGCCAGGAACTTGTGAGTTGCGTGTGTCCACTCAGGCATCATTCATGCTTGTTCTGTAGGCAGTTCCTGTCAGAAGGAGGAGGCGCGGCAGGAGCGTCGGGGGGCGGAAGACGGTGCCTCAGTGCCTCTCTCCTTCTGACATTGTTAAAGAAAACACAACAAATTTGTAATTATGTAGATAATTACATGTAGATAATGTCCTCAAGTTCTGTATAACCACTTTTTCCTCTCTCTGTGTTTGTTTCTCGTTCGTTGTTGTGTGTGTGTTTGTGTGCATTTGTCTCTTTCAAACAGGTGCCGGTCCTCACCTCTGCAGTGCTGCCGTCTCCTGTAGCGCTGCATGGTTCTAAGCTAAGTTTCCTTTCCTTTTTCTGTTCTCTCAGATTTGTCCTCAGGTTTGAAGTGTCTGTGTTGTGCAGCTGGTCTGGTCTGTCTCTAGACAGTTCAGGCTTCACCCACTAGTTAAATGGTGGAGGCTCACAGCGACATACTCAACACACAAGTTTCTGAACTCTGCATGAGGGTTTCTCCGACGAAGTGAGGGCCGTGAGGCACAGCTCCCCGTCCCCCGGTGACCCTGCTAGGTCCACCTTCTTAGGGAAACCCTCTGCAGAGGAGCTGACAGAGCCAGGAACTTGTGAGTTGCGTGTGTCCACTCAGGCATCATTCATGCTTGTTCTGTAGGCAGTTCCTGTCAGAAGGAGGAGGCGCGGCAGGAGCGTCGGGGGGCGGAAGACGGTGCCTCAGTGCCTCTCTCCTTCTGACATTGTTAAAGAAAACACAACAAATTTGTAATTATGTAGATAATTACATGTAGATAATGTCCTCAAGTTCTGTATAACCACTTTTTCCTCTCTCTGTGTTTGTTTCTCGTTCGTTGTTGTGTGTGTGTGTTTGTGTGCATTTGTCTCTTTCAAACAGGTGCCGGTCCTCACCTCTGCAGTGCTGCCGTCTCCTGTAGCGCTGCATGGTTCTAAGCTAAGTTTCCTTTCCTTTTTCTGTTCTCTCAGATTTGTCCTCAGGTTTGAAGTGTCTGTGTTGTGCAGCTGGTCTGGTCTGTCTCTAGACAGTTCAGGCTTCACCCACTAGTTAAATGGTGGAGGCTCACAGCGACATACTCAACACACAAGTTTCTGAACTCTGCATGAGGGTTTCTCCGACGAAGTGAGGGCCGTGAGGCACAGCTCCCCGTCCCCCGGTGACCCTGCTAGGTCCACCTTCTTAGGGAAACCCTCTGCAGAGGAGCTGACAGAGCCAGGAACTTGTGAGTTGCGTGTGTCCACTCAGGCATCATTCATGCTTGTTCTGTAGGCAGTTCCTGTCAGAAGGAGGAGGCGCGGCAGGAGCGTCGGGGGGCGGAAGACGGTGCCTCAGTGCCTCTCTCCTTCTGACATTGTTAAAGAAAACACAACAAATTTGTAATTATGTAGATAATTACATGTAGATAATGTCCTCAAGTTCTGTATAACCACTTTTTCCTCTCTCTGTGTTTGTTTCTCGTTCGTTGTTGTGTGTGTGTTTGTGTGCATTTGTCTCTTTCAAACAGGTGCCGGTCCTCACCTCTGCAGTGCTGCCGTCTCCTGTAGCGCCGCATGGTTCTAAGCTAAGTTTCCTTTCCTTTTTCTGTTCTCTCAGATTTGTCCTCAGGTTTGAAGTGTCTGTGTTGTGCAGCTGGTCTGGTCTGTCTCTAGACAGTTCAGGCTTCACCCACTAGTTAAATGGTGGAGGCTCACAGCGACATACTCAACACACAAGTTTCTGAACTCTGCATGAGGGTTTCTCCGACGAAGTGAGGGCCGTGAGGCACAGCTCCCCG
The DNA here is from genome assembly GCF_041146795.1 of Maylandia zebra. Lineage (NCBI taxonomy): Eukaryota > Metazoa > Chordata > Actinopteri > Cichliformes > Cichlidae > Maylandia > Maylandia zebra. The sequence goes on from NC_135186.1 coordinate 17,602,339, forward strand.
TCCCCCGGTGACCCTGCTAGGTCCACCTTCTTAGGGAAACCCTCTGCAGAGGAGCTGACAGAGCCAGGAACTTGTGAGTTGCGTGTGTCCACTCAGGCATCATTCATGCTTGTTCTGTAGGCAGTTCCTGTCAGAAGGAGGAGGCGCGGCAGGAGCGTCGGGGGGCGGAAGACGGTGCCTCAGTGCCTCTCTCCTTCTGACATTGTTAAAGAAAACACAACAAATTTGTAATTATGTAGATAATTACATGTAGATAATGTCCTCAAGTTCTGTATAACCACTTTTTCCTCTCTCTGTGTTTGTTTCTCGTTCGTTGTTGTGTGTGTGTTTGTGTGCATTTGTCTCTTTCAAACAGGTGCCGGTCCTCACCTCTGCAGTGCTGCCGTCTCCTGTAGCGCTGCATGGTTCTAAGCTAAGTTTCCTTTCCTTTTTCTGTTCTCTCAGATTTGTCCTCAGGTTTGAAGTGTCTGTGTTGTGCAGCTGGTCTGGTCTGTCTCTAGACAGTTCAGGCTTCACCCACTAGTTAAATGGTGGAGGCTCACAGCGACATACTCAACACACAAGTTTCTGAACTCTGCATGAGGGTTTCTCCGACGAAGTGAGGGCCGTGAGGCACAGCTCCCCGTCCCCCGGTGACCCTGCTAGGTCCACCTTCTTAGGGAAACCCTCTGCAGAGGAGCTGACAGAGCCAGGAACTTGTGAGTTGCGTGTGTCCACTCAGGCATCATTCATGCTTGTTCTGTAGGCAGTTCCTGTCAGAAGGAGGAGGCGCGGCAGGAGCGTCGGGGGGCGGAAGACGGTGCCTCAGTGCCTCTCTCCTTCTGACATTGTTAAAGAAAACACAACAAATTTGTAATTATGTAGATAATTACATGTAGATAATGTCCTCAAGTTCTGTATAACCACTTTTTCCTCTCTCTGTGTTTGTTTCTCGTTCGTTGTTGTGTGTGTGTTTGCGTGCATTTGTCTCTTTCAAACAGGTGCCGGTCCTCACCTCTGCAGTGCTGCCGTCTCCTGTAGCGCTGCATGGTTCTAAGCTAAGTTTCCTTTCCTTTTTCTGTTCTCTCAGATTTGTCCTCAGGTTTGAAGTGTCTGTGTTGTGCAGCTGGTCTGGTCTGTCTCTAGACAGTTCAGGCTTCACCCACTAGTTAAATGGTGGAGGCTCACAGCGACATACTCAACACACAAGTTTCTGAACTCTGCATGAGGGTTTCTCCGACGAAGTGAGGGCCGTGAGGCACAGCTCCCCGTCCCCCGGTGACCCTGCTAGGTCCACCTTCTTAGGGAAACCCTCTGCAGAGGAGCTGACAGAGCCAGGAACTTGTGAGTTGCGTGTGTCCACTCAGGCATCATTCATGCTTGTTCTGTAGGCAGTTCCTGTCAGAAGGAGGAGGCGCGGCAGGAGCGTCGGGGGGCGGAAGACGGTGCCTCAGTGCCTCTCTCCTTCTGACATTGTTAAAGAAAACACAACAAATTTGTAATTATGTAGATAATTACATGTAGATAATGTCCTCAAGTTCTGTATAACCACTTTTTCCTCTCTCTGTGTTTGTTTCTCGTTCGTTGTTGTGTGTGTGTTTGTGTGCATTTGTCTCTTTCAAACAGGTGCCGGTCCTCACCTCTGCAGTGCTGCCGTCTCCTGTAGCGCTGCATGGTTCTAAGCTAAGTTTCCTTTCCTTTTTCTGTTCTCTCAGATTTGTCCTCAGGTTTGAAGTGTCTGTCTTGTGCAGCTGGTCTGGTCTGTCTCTAGACAGTTCAGGCTTCACCCACTAGTTAAATGGTGGAGGCTCACAGCGACATACTCAACACACAAGTTTCTGAACTCTGCATGAGGGTTTCTCCGACGAAGTGAGGGCCGTGAGGCACAGCTCCCCGTCCCCCGGTGACCCTGCTAGGTCCACCTTCTTAGGGAAACCCTCTGCAGAGGAGCTGACAGAGCCAGGAACTTGTGAGTTGCGTGTGTCCACTCAGGCATCATTCATGCTTGTTCTGTAGGCAGTTCCTGTCAGAAGGAGGAGGCGCGGCAGGAGCGTCGGGGGGCGGAAGACGGTGCCTCAGTGCCTCTCTCCTTCTGACATTGTTAAAGAAAACACAACAAATTTGTAATTATGTAGATAATTACATGTAGATAATGTCCTCAAGTTCTGTATAACCACTTTTTCCTCTCTCTGTGTTTGTTTCTCGTTCGTTGTTGTGTGTGTGTTTGTGTGCATTTGTCTCTTTCAAACAGGTGCCGGTCCTCACCTCTGCAGTGCTGCCGTCTCCTGTAGCGCTGCATGGTTCTAAGCTAAGTTTCCTTTCCTTTTTCTGTTCTCTCAGATTTGTCCTCAGGTTTGAAGTGTCTGTCTTGTGCAGCTGGTCTGGTCTGTCTCTAGACAGTTCAGGCTTCACCCACTAGTTAAATGGTGGAGGCTCACAGCGACATACTCAACACACAAGTTTCTGAACTCTGCATGAGGGTTTCTCCGACGAAGTGAGGGCCGTGAGGCACAGCTCCCCGTCCCCCGGTGACCCTGCTAGGTCCACCTTCTTAGGGAAACCCTCTGCAGAGGAGCTGACAGAGCCAGGAACTTGTGAGTTGCGTGTGTCCACTCAGGCATCATTCATGCTTGTTCTGTAGGCAGTTCCTGTCAGAAGGAGGAGGCGCGGCAGGAGCGTCGGGGGGCGGAAGACGGTGCCTCAGTGCCTCTCTCCTTCTGACATTGTTAAAGAAAACACAACAAATTTGTAATTATGTAGATAATTACATGTAGATAATGTCCTCAAGTTCTGTATAACCACTTTTTCCTCTCTCTGTGTTTGTTTCTCGTTCGTTGTTGTGTGTGTGTGTTTGTGTGCATTTGTCTCTTTCAAACAGGTGCCGGTCCTCACCTCTGCAGTGCTGCCGTCTCCTGTAGCGCTGCATGGTTCTAAGCTAAGTTTCCTTTCCTTTTTCTGTTCTCTCAGATTTGTCCTCAGGTTTGAAGTGTCTGTGTTGTGCAGCTGGTCTGGTCTGTCTCTAGACAGTTCAGGCTTCACCCACTAGTTAAATGGTGGAGGCTCACAGCGACATACTCAACACACAAGTTTCTGAACTCTGCATGAGGGTTTCTCCGACGAAGTGAGGGCCGTGAGGCACAGCTCCCCGTCCCCCGGTGACCCTGCTAGGTCCACCTTCTTAGGGAAACCCTCTGCAGAGGAGCTGACAGAGCCAGGAACTTGTGAGTTGCGTGTGTCCACTCAGGCATCATTCATGCTTGTTCTGTAGGCAGTTCCTGTCAGAAGGAGGAGGCGCGGCAGGAGCGTCGGGGGGCGGAAGACGGTGCCTCAGTGCCTCTCTCCTTCTGACATTGTTAAAGAAAACACAACAAATTTGTAATTATGTAGATAATTACATGTAGATAATGTCCTCAAGTTCTGTATAACCACTTTTTCCTCTCTCTGTGTTTGTTTCTCGTTCGTTGTTGTGTGTGTGTTTGTGTGCATTTGTCTCTTTCAAACAGGTGCCGGTCCTCACCTCTGCAGTGCTGCCGTCTCCTGTAGCGCTGCATGGTTCTAAGCTAAGTTTCCTTTCCTTTTTCTGTTCTCTCAGATTTGTCCTCAGGTTTGAAGTGTCTGTGTTGTGCAGCTGGTCTGGTCTGTCTCTAGACAGTTCAGGCTTCACCCACTAGTTAAATGGTGGAGGCTCACAGCGACATACTCAACACACAAGTTTCTGAACTCTGCATGAGGGTTTCTCCGACGAAGTGAGGGCCGTGAGGCACAGCTCCCCGTCCCCCGGTGACCCTGCTAGGTCCACCTTCTTAGGGAAACCCTCTGCAGAGGAGCTGACAGAGCCAGGAACTTGTGAGTTGCGTGTGTCCACTCAGGCATCATTCATGCTTGTTCTGTAGGCAGTTCCTGTCAGAAGGAGGAGGCGCGGCAGGAGCGTCGGGGGGCGGAAGACGGTGCCTCAGTGCCTCTCTCCTTCTGACATTGTTAAAGAAAACACAACAAATTTGTAATTATGTAGATAATTACATGTAGATAATGTCCTCAAGTTCTGTATAACCACTTTTTCCTCTCTCTGTGTTTGTTTCTCGTTCGTTGTTGTGTGTGTGTTTGTGTGCATTTGTCTCTTTCAAACAGGTGCCGGTCCTCACCTCTGCAGTGCTGCCGTCTCCTGTAGCGCTGCATGGTTCTAAGCTAAGTTTCCTTTCCTTTTTCTGTTCTCTCAGATTTGTCCTCAGGTTTGAAGTGTCTGTGTTGTGCAGCTGGTCTGGTCTGTCTCTAGACAGTTCAGGCTTCACCCACTAGTTAAATGGTGGAGGCTCACAGCGACATACTCAACACACAAGTTTCTGAACTCTGCATGAGGGTTTCTCCGACGAAGTGAGGGCCGTGAGGCACAGCTCCCCGTCCCCCGGTGACCCTGCTAGGTCCACCTTCTTAGGGAAACCCTCTGCAGAGGAGCTGACAGAGCCAGGAACTTGTGAGTTGCGTGTGTCCACTCAGGCATCATTCATGCTTGTTCTGTAGGCAGTTCCTGTCAGAAGGAGGAGGCGCGGCAGGAGCGTCGGGGGGCGGAAGACGGTGCCTCAGTGCCTCTCTCCTTCTGACATTGTTAAAGAAAACACAACAAATTTGTAATTATGTAGATAATTACATGTAGATAATGTCCTCAAGTTCTGTATAACCACTTTTTCCTCTCTCTGTGTTTGTTTCTCGTTCGTTGTTGTGTGTGTGTTTGTGTGCATTTGTCTCTTTCAAACAGGTGCCGGTCCTCACCTCTGCAGTGCTGCCGTCTCCTGTAGCGCTGCATGGTTCTAAGCTAAGTTTCCTTTCCTTTTTCTGTTCTCTCAGATTTGTCCTCAGGTTTGAAGTGTCTGTGTTGTGCAGCTGGTCTGGTCTGTCTCTAGACAGTTCAGGCTTCACCCACTAGTTAAATGGTGGAGGCTCACAGCGACATACTCAACACACAAGTTTCTGAACTCTGCATGAGGGTTTCTCCGACGAAGTGAGGGCCGTGAGGCACAGCTCCCCGTCCCCCGGTGACCCTGCTAGGTCCACCTTCTTAGGGAAACCCTCTGCAGAGGAGCTGACAGAGCCAGGAACTTGTGAGTTGCGTGTGTCCACTCAGGCATCATTCATGCTTGTTCTGTAGGCAGTTCCTGTCAGAAGGAGGAGGCGCGGCAGGAGCGTCGGGGGGCGGAAGACGGTGCCTCAGTGCCTCTCTCCTTCTGACATTGTTAAAGAAAACACAACAAATTTGTAATTATGTAGATAATTACATGTAGATAATGTCCTCAAGTTCTGTATAACCACTTTTTCCTCTCTCTGTGTTTGTTTCTCGTTCGTTGTTGTGTGTGTGTTTGTGTGCATTTGTCTCTTTCAAACAGGTGCCGGTCCTCACCTCTGCAGTGCTGCCGTCTCCTGTAGCGCTGCATGGTTCTAAGCTAAGTTTCCTTTCCTTTTTCTGTTCTCTCAGATTTGTCCTCAGGTTTGAAGTGTCTGTGTTGTGCAGCTGGTCTGGTCTGTCTCTAGACAGTTCAGGCTTCACCCACTAGTTAAATGGTGGAGGCTCACAGCGACATACTCAACACACAAGTTTCTGAACTCTGCATGAGGGTTTCTCCGACGAAGTGAGGGCCGTGAGGCACAGCTCCCCGTCCCCCGGTGACCCTGCTAGGTCCACCTTCTTAGGGAAACCCTCTGCAGAGGAGCTGACAGAGCCAGGAACTTGTGAGTTGCGTGTGTCCACTCAGGCATCATTCATGCTTGTTCTGTAGGCAGTTCCTGTCAGAAGGAGGAGGCGCGGCAGGAGCGTCGGGGGGCGGAAGACGGTGCCTCAGTGCCTCTCTCCTTCTGACATTGTTAAAGAAAACACAACAAATTTGTAATTATGTAGATAATTACATGTAGATAATGTCCTCAAGTTCTGTATAACCACTTTTTCCTCTCTCTGTGTTTGTTTCTCGTTCGTTGTTGTGTGTGTGTGTTTGTGTGCATTTGTCTCTTTCAAACAGGTGCCGGTCCTCACCTCTGCAGTGCTGCCGTCTCCTGTAGCGCTGCATGGTTCTAAGCTAAGTTTCCTTTCCTTTTTCTGTTCTCTCAGATTTGTCCTCAGGTTTGAAGTGTCTGTGTTGTGCAGCTGGTCTGGTCTGTCTCTAGACAGTTCAGGCTTCACCCACTAGTTAAATGGTGGAGGCTCACAGCGACATACTCAACACACAAGTTTCTGAACTCTGCATGAGGGTTTCTCCGACGAAGTGAGGGCCGTGAGGCACAGCTCCCCGTCCCCCGGTGACCCTGCTAGGTCCACCTTCTTAGGGAAACCCTCTGCAGAGGAGCTGACAGAGCCAGGAACTTGTGAGTTGCGTGTGTCCACTCAGGCATCATTCATGCTTGTTCTGTAGGCAGTTCCTGTCAGAAGGAGGAGGCGCGGCAGGAGCGTCGGGGGGCGGAAGACGGTGCCTCAGTGCCTCTCTCCTTCTGACATTGTTAAAGAAAACACAACAAATTTGTAATTATGTAGATAATTACATGTAGATAATGTCCTCAAGTTCTGTATAACCACTTTTTCCTCTCTCTGTGTTTGTTTCTCGTTCGTTGTTGTGTGTGTGTTTGTGTGCATTTGTCTCTTTCAAACAGGTGCCGGTCCTCACCTCTGCAGTGCTGCCGTCTCCTGTAGCGCTGCATGGTTCTAAGCTAAGTTTCCTTTCCTTTTTCTGTTCTCTCAGATTTGTCCTCAGGTTTGAAGTGTCTGTGTTGTGCAGCTGGTCTGGTCTGTCTCTAGACAGTTCAGGCTTCACCCACTAGTTAAATGGTGGAGGCTCACAGCGACATACTCAACACACAAGTTTCTGAACTCTGCATGAGGGTTTCTCCGACGAAGTGAGGGCCGTGAGGCACAGCTCCCCGTCCCCCGGTGACCCTGCTAGGTCCACCTTCTTAGGGAAACCCTCTGCAGAGGAGCTGACAGAGCCAGGAACTTGTGAGTTGCGTGTGTCCACTCAGGCATCATTCATGCTTGTTCTGTAGGCAGTTCCTGTCAGAAGGAGGAGGCGCGGCAGGAGCGTCGGGGGGCGGAAGACGGTGCCTCAGTGCCTCTCTCCTTCTGACATTGTTAAAGAAAACACAACAAATTTGTAATTATGTAGATAATTACATGTAGATAATGTCCTCAAGTTCTGTATAACCACTTTTTCCTCTCTCTGTGTTTGTTTCTCGTTCGTTGTTGTGTGTGTGTGTTTGTGTGCATTTGTCTCTTTCAAACAGGTGCCGGTCCTCACCTCTGCAGTGCTGCCGTCTCCTGTAGCGCTGCATGGTTCTAAGCTAAGTTTCCTTTCCTTTTTCTGTTCTCTCAGATTTGTCCTCAGGTTTGAAGTGTCTGTGTTGTGCAGCTGGTCTGGTCTGTCTCTAGACAGTTCAGGCTTCACCCACTAGTTAAATGGTGGAGGCTCACAGCGACATACTCAACACACAAGTTTCTGAACTCTGCATGAGGGTTTCTCCGACGAAGTGAGGGCCGTGAGGCACAGCTCCCCGTCCCCCGGTGACCCTGCTAGGTCCACCTTCTTAGGGAAACCCTCTGCAGAGGAGCTGACAGAGCCAGGAACTTGTGAGTTGCGTGTGTCCACTCAGGCATCATTCATGCTTGTTCTGTAGGCAGTTCCTGTCAGAAGGAGGAGGCGCGGCAGGAGCGTCGGGGGGCGGAAGACGGTGCCTCAGTGCCTCTCTCCTTCTGACATTGTTAAAGAAAACACAACAAATTTGTAATTATGTAGGTAATTACATGTAGATAATGTCCTCAAGTTCTGTATAACCACTTTTTCCTCTCTCTGTGTTTGTTTCTCGTTCGTTGTTGTGTGTGTGTTTGTGTGCATTTGTCTCTTTCAAACAGGTGCCGGTCCTCACCTCTGCAGTGCTGCCGTCTCCTGTAGCGCTGCATGGTTCTAAGCTAAGTTTCCTTTCCTTTTTCTGTTCTCTCAGATTTGTCCTCAGGTTTGAAGTGTCTGTGTTGTGCAGCTGGTCTGGTCTGTCTCTAGACAGTTCAGGCTTCACCCACTAGTTAAATGGTGGAGGCTCACAGCGACATACTCAACACACAAGTTTCTGAACTCTGCATGAGGGTTTCTCCGACGAAGTGAGGGCCGTGAGGCACAGCTCCCCGTCCCCCGGTGACCCTGCTAGGTCCACCTTCTTAGGGAAACCCTCTGCAGAGGAGCTGACAGAGCCAGGAACTTGTGAGTTGCGTGTGTCCACTCAGGCATCATTCATGCTTGTTCTGTAGGCAGTTCCTGTCAGAAGGAGGAGGCGCGGCAGGAGCGTCGGGGGGCGGAAGACGGTGCCTCAGTGCCTCTCTCCTTCTGACATTGTTAAAGAAAACACAACAAATTTGTAATTATGTAGATAATTACATGTAGATAATGTCCTCAAGTTCTGTATAACCACTTTTTCCTCTCTCTGTGTTTGTTTCTCGTTCGTTGTTGTGTGTGTGTGTTTGTGTGCATTTGTCTCTTTCAAACAGGTGCCGGTCCTCACCTCTGCAGTGCTGCCGTCTCCTGTAGCGCTGCATGGTTCTAAGCTAAGTTTCCTTTCCTTTTTCTGTTCTCTCAGATTTGTCCTCAGGTTTGAAGTGTCTGTGTTGTGCAGCTGGTCTGGTCTGTCTCTAGACAGTTCAGGCTTCACCCACTAGTTAAATGGTGGAGGCTCACAGCGACATACTCAACACACAAGTTTCTGAACTCTGCATGAGGGTTTCTCCGACGAAGTGAGGGCCGTGAGGCACAGCTCCCCGTCCCCCGGTGACCCTGCTAGGTCCACCTTCTTAGGGAAACCCTCTGCAGAGGAGCTGACAGAGCCAGGAACTTGTGAGTTGCGTGTGTCCACTCAGGCATCATTCATGCTTGTTCTGTAGGCAGTTCCTGTCAGAAGGAGGAGGCGCGGCAGGAGCGTCGGGGGGCGGAAGACGGTGCCTCAGTGCCTCTCTCCTTCTGACATTGTTAAAGAAAACACAACAAATTTGTAATTATGTAGGTAATTACATGTAGATAATGTCCTCAAGTTCTGTATAACCACTTTTTCCTCTCTCTGTGTTTGTTTCTCGTTCGTTGTTGTGTGTGTGTGTTTGTGTGCATTTGTCTCTTTCAAACAGGTGCCGGTCCTCACCTCTGCAGTGCTGCCGTCTCCTGTAGCGCTGCATGGTTCTAAGCTAAGTTTCCTTTCCTTTTTCTGTTCTCTCAGATTTGTCCTCAGGTTTGAAGTGTCTGTGTTGTGCAGCTGGTCTGGTCTGTCTCTAGACAGTTCAGGCTTCACCCACTAGTTAAATGGTGGAGGCTCACAGCGACATACTCAACACACAAGTTTCTGAACTCTGCATGAGGGTTTCTCCGACGAAGTGAGGGCCGTGAGGCACAGCTCCCCGTCCCCCGGTGACCCTGCTAGGTCCACCTTCTTAGGGAAACCCTCTGCAGAGGAGCTGACAGAGCCAGGAACTTGTGAGTTGCGTGTGTCCACTCAGGCATCATTCATGCTTGTTCTGTAGGCAGTTCCTGTCAGAAGGAGGAGGCGCGGCAGGAGCGTCGGGGGGCGGAAGACGGTGCCTCAGTGCCTCTCTCCTTCTGACATTGTTAAAGAAAACACAACAAATTTGTAATTATGTAGGTAATTACATGTAGATAATGTCCTCAAGTTCTGTATAACCACTTTTTCCTCTCTCTGTGTTTGTTTCTCGTTCGTTGTTGTGTGTGTGTGTTTGTGTGCATTTGTCTCTTTCAAACAGGTGCCGGTCCTCACCTCTGCAGTGCTGCCGTCTCCTGTAGCGCTGCATGGTTCTAAGCTAAGTTTCCTTTCCTTTTTCTGTTCTCTCAGATTTGTCCTCAGGTTTGAAGTGTCTGTGTTGTGCAGCTGGTCTGGTCTGTCTCTAGACAGTTCAGGCTTCACCCACTAGTTAAATGGTGGAGGCTCACAGCGACATACTCAACACACAAGTTTCTGAACTCTGCATGAGGGTTTCTCCGACGAAGTGAGGGCCGTGAGGCACAGCTCCCCGTCCCCCGGTGACCCTGCTAGGTCCACCTTCTTAGGGAAACCCTCTGCAGAGGAGCTGACAGAGCCAGGAACTTGTGAGTTGCGTGTGTCCACTCAGGCATCATTCATGCTTGTTCTGTAGGCAGTTCCTGTCAGAAGGAGGAGGCGCGGCAGGAGCGTCGGGGGGCGGAAGACGGTGCCTCAGTGCCTCTCTCCTTCTGACATTGTTAAAGAAAACACAACAAATTTGTAATTATGTAGATAATTACATGTAGATAATGTCCTCAAGTTCTGTATAACCACTTTTTCCTCTCTCTGTGTTTGTTTCTCGTTCGTTGTTGTGTGTGTGTGTTTGTGTGCATTTGTCTCTTTCAAACAGGTGCCGGTCCTCACCTCTGCAGTGCTGCCGTCTCCTGTAGCGCTGCATGGTTCTAAGCTAAGTTTCCTTTCCTTTTTCTGTTCTCTCAGATTTGTCCTCAGGTTTGAAGTGTCTGTGTTGTGCAGCTGGTCTGGTCTGTCTCTAGACAGTTCAGGCTTCACCCACTAGTTAAATGGTGGAGGCTCACAGCGACATACTCAACACACAAGTTTCTGAACTCTGCATGAGGGTTTCTCCGACGAAGTGAGGGCCGTGAGGCACAGCTCCCCGTCCCCCGGTGACCCTGCTAGGTCCACCTTCTTAGGGAAACCCTCTGCAGAGGAGCTGACAGAGCCAGGAACTTGTGAGTTGCGTGTGTCCACTCAGGCATCATTCATGCTTGTTCTGTAGGCAGTTCCTGTCAGAAGGAGGAGGCGCGGCAGGAGCGTCGGGGGGCGGAAGACGGTGCCTCAGTGCCTCTCTCCTTCTGACATTGTTAAAGAAAACACAACAAATTTGTAATTATGTAGATAATTACATGTAGATAATGTCCTCAAGTTCTGTATAACCACTTTTTCCTCTCTCTGTGTTTGTTTCTCGTTCGTTGTTGTGTGTGTGTGTTTGTGTGCATTTGTCTCTTTCAAACAGGTGCCGGTCCTCACCTCTGCAGTGCTGCCGTCTCCTGTAGCGCTGCATGGTTCTAAGCTAAGTTTCCTTTCCTTTTTCTGTTCTCTCAGATTTGTCCTCAGGTTTGAAGTGTCTGTGTTGTGCAGCTGGTCTGGTCTGTCTCTAGACAGTTCAGGCTTCACCCACTAGTTAAATGGTGGAGGCTCACAGCGACATACTCAACACACAAGTTTCTGAACTCTGCATGAGGGTTTCTCCGACGAAGTGAGGGCCGTGAGGCACAGCTCCCCGTCCCCCGGTGACCCTGCTAGGTCCACCTTCTTAGGGAAACCCTCTGCAGAGGAGCTGACAGAGCCAGGAACTTGTGAGTTGCGTGTGTCCACTCAGGCATCATTCATGCTTGTTCTGTAGGCAGTTCCTGTCAGAAGGAGGAGGCGCGGCAGGAGCGTCGGGGGGCGGAAGACGGTGCCTCAGTGCCTCTCTCCTTCTGACATTGTTAAAGAAAACACAACAAATTTGTAATTATGTAGATAATTACATGTAGATAATGTCCTCAAGTTCTGTATAACCACTTTTTCCTCTCTCTGTGTTTGTTTCTCGTTCGTTGTTGTGTGTGTGTGTTTGTGTGCATTTGTCTCTTTCAAACAGGTGCCGGTCCTCACCTCTGCAGTGCTGCCGTCTCCTGTAGCGCTGCATGGTTCTAAGCTAAGTTTCCTTTCCTTTTTCTGTTCTCTCAGATTTGTCCTCAGGTTTGAAGTGTCTGTGTTGTGCAGCTGGTCTGGTCTGTCTCTAGACAGTTCAGGCTTCACCCACTAGTTAAATGGTGGAGGCTCACAGCGACATACTCAACACACAAGTTTCTGAACTCTGCATGAGGGTTTCTCCGACGAAGTGAGGGCCGTGAGGCACAGCTCCCCGTCCCCCGGTGACCCTGCTAGGTCCACCTTCTTAGGGAAACCCTCTGCAGAGGAGCTGACAGAGCCAGGAACTTGTGAGTTGCGTGTGTCCACTCAGGCATCATTCATGCTTGTTCTGTAGGCAGTTCCTGTCAGAAGGAGGAGGCGCGGCAGGAGCGTCGGGGGGCGGAAGACGGTGCCTCAGTGCCTCTCTCCTTCTGACATTGTTAAAGAAAACACAACAAATTTGTAATTATGTAGATAATTACATGTAGATAATGTCCTCAAGTTCTGTATAACCACTTTTTCCTCTCTCTGTGTTTGTTTCTCGTTCGTTGTTGTGTGTGTGTGTTTGTGTGCATTTGTCTCTTTCAAACAGGTGCCGGTCCTCACCTCTGCAGTGCTGCCGTCTCCTGTAGCGCTGCATGGTTCTAAGCTAAGTTTCCTTTCCTTTTTCTGTTCTCTCAGATTTGTCCTCAGGTTTGAAGTGTCTGTGTTGTGCAGCTGGTCTGGTCTGTCTCTAGACAGTTCAGGCTTCACCCACTAGTTAAATGGTGGAGGCTCACAGCGACATACTCAACACACAAGTTTCTGAACTCTGCATGAGGGTTTCTCCGACGAAGTGAGGGCCGTGAGGCACAGCTCCCCGTCCCCCGGTGACCCTGCTAGGTCCACCTTCTTAGGGAAACCCTCTGCAGAGGAGCTGACAGAGCCAGGAACTTGTGAGTTGCGTGTGTCCACTCAGGCATCATTCATGCTTGTTCTGTAGGCAGTTCCTGTCAGAAGGAGGAGGCGCGGCAGGAGCGTCGGGGGGCGGAAGACGGTGCCTCAGTGCCTCTCTCCTTCTGACATTGTTAAAGAAAACACAACAAATTTGTAATTATGTAGGTAATTACATGTAGATAATGTCCTCAAGTTCTGTATAACCACTTTTTCCTCTCTCTGTGTTTGTTTCTCGTTCGTTGTTGTGTGTGTGTGTTTGTGTGCATTTGTCTCTTTCAAACAGGTGCCGGTCCTCACCTCTGCAGTGCTGCCGTCTCCTGTAGCGCTGCATGGTTCTAAGCTAAGTTTCCTTTCCTTTTTCTGTTCTCTCAGATTTGTCCTCAGGTTTGAAGTGTCTGTGTTGTGCAGCTGGTCTGGTCTGTCTCTAGACAGTTCAGGCTTCACCCACTAGTTAAATGGTGGAGGCTCACAGCGACATACTCAACACACAAGTTTCTGAACTCTGCATGAGGGTTTCTCCGACGAAGTGAGGGCCGTGAGGCACAGCTCCCCGTCCCCCGGTGACCCTGCTAGGTCCACCTTCTTAGGGAAACCCTCTGCAGAGGAGCTGACAGAGCCAGGAACTTGTGAGTTGCGTGTGTCCACTCAGGCATCATTCATGCTTGTTCTGTAGGCAGTTCCTGTCAGAAGGAGGAGGCGCGGCAGGAGCGTCGGGGGGCGGAAGACGGTGCCTCAGTGCCTCTCTCCTTCTGACATTGTTAAAGAAAACACAACAAATTTGTAATTATGTAGGTAATTACATGTAGATAATGTCCTCAAGTTCTGTATAACCACTTTTTCCTCTCTCTGTGTTTGTTTCTCGTTCGTTGTTGTGTGTGTGTTTGTGTGCATTTGTCTCTTTCAAACAGGTGCCGGTCCTCACCTCTGCAGTGCTGCCGTCTCCTGTAGCGCTGCATGGTTCTAAGCTAAGTTTCCTTTCCTTTTTCTGTTCTCTCAGATTTGTCCTCAGGTTTGAAGTGTCTGTGTTGTGCAGCTGGTCTGGTCTGTCTCTAGACAGTTCAGGCTTCACCCACTAGTTAAATGGTGGAGGCTCACAGCGACATACTCAACACACAAGTTTCTGAACTCTGCATGAGGGTTTCTCCGACGAAGTGAGGGCCGTGAGGCACAGCTCCCCGTCCCCCGGTGACCCTGCTAGGTCCACCTTCTTAGGGAAACCCTCTGCAGAGGAGCTGACAGAGCCAGGAACTTGTGAGTTGCGTGTGTCCACTCAGGCATCATTCATGCTTGTTCTGTAGGCAGTTCCTGTCAGAAGGAGGAGGCGCGGCAGGAGCGTCGGGGGGCGGAAGACGGTGCCTCAGTGCCTCTCTCCTTCTGACATTGTTAAAGAAAACACAACAAATTTGTAATTATGTAGATAATTACATGTAGATAATGTCCTCAAGTTCTGTATAACCACTTTTTCCTCTCTCTGTGTTTGTTTCTCGTTCGTTGTTGTGTGTGTGTGTTTGTGTGCATTTGTCTCTTTCAAACAGGTGCCGGTCCTCACCTCTGCAGTGCTGCCGTCTCCTGTAGCGCTGCATGGTTCTAAGCTAAGTTTCCTTTCCTTTTTCTGTTCTCTCAGATTTGTCCTCAGGTTTGAAGTGTCTGTGTTGTGCAGCTGGTCTGGTCTGTCTCTAGACAGTTCAGGCTTCACCCACTAGTTAAATGGTGGAGGCTCACAGCGACATACTCAACACACAAGTTTCTGAACTCTGCATGAGGGTTTCTCCGACGAAGTGAGGGCCGTGAGGCACAGCTCCCCGTCCCCCGGTGACCCTGCTAGGTCCACCTTCTTAGGGAAACCCTCTGCAGAGGAGCTGACAGAGCCAGGAACTTGTGAGTTGCGTGTGTCCACTCAGGCATCATTCATGCTTGTTCTGTAGGCAGTTCCTGTCAGAAGGAGGAGGCGCGGCAGGAGCGTCGGGGGGCGGAAGACGGTGCCTCAGTGCCTCTCTCCTTCTGACATTGTTAAAGAAAACACAACAAATTTGTAATTATGTAGATAATTACATGTAGATAATGTCCTCAAGTTCTGTATAACCACTTTTTCCTCTCTCTGTGTTTGTTTCTCGTTCGTTGTTGTGTGTGTGTGTTTGTGTGCATTTGTCTCTTTCAAACAGGTGCCGGTCCTCACCTCTGCAGTGCTGCCGTCTCCTGTAGCGCTGCATGGTTCTAAGCTAAGTTTCCTTTCCTTTTTCTGTTCTCTCAGATTTGTCCTCAGGTTTGAAGTGTCTGTGTTGTGCAGCTGGTCTGGTCTGTCTCTAGACAGTTCAGGCTTCACCCACTAGTTAAATGGTGGAGGCTCACAGCGACATACTCAACACACAAGTTTCTGAACTCTGCATGAGGGTTTCTCCGACGAAGTGAGGGCCGTGAGGCACAGCTCCCCGTCCCCCGGTGACCCTGCTAGGTCCACCTTCTTAGGGAAACCCTCTGCAGAGGAGCTGACAGAGCCAGGAACTTGTGAGTTGCGTGTGTCCACTCAGGCATCATTCATGCTTGTTCTGTAGGCAGTTCCTGTCAGAAGGAGGAGGCGCGGCAGGAGCGTCGGGGGGCGGAAGACGGTGCCTCAGTGCCTCTCTCCTTCTGACATTGTTAAAGAAAACACAACAAATTTGTAATTATGTAGGTAATTACATGTAGATAATGTCCTCAAGTTCTGTATAACCACTTTTTCCTCTCTCTGTGTTTGTTTCTCGTTCGTTGTTGTGTGTGTGTTTGTGTGCATTTGTCTCTTTCAAACAGGTGCCGGTCCTCACCTCTGCAGTGCTGCCGTCTCCTGTAGCGCTGCATGGTTCTAAGCTAAGTTTCCTTTCCTTTTTCTGTTCTCTCAGATTTGTCCTCAGGTTTGAAGTGTCTGTGTTGTGCAGCTGGTCTGGTCTGTCTCTAGACAGTTCAGGCTTCACCCACTAGTTAAATGGTGGAGGCTCACAGCGACATACTCAACACACAAGTTTCTGAACTCTGCATGAGGGTTTCTCCGACGAAGTGAGGGCCGTGAGGCACAGCTCCCCGTCCCCCGGTGACCCTGCTAGGTCCACCTTCTTAGGGAAACCCTCTGCAGAGGAGCTGACAGAGCCAGGAACTTGTGAGTTGCGTGTGTCCACTCAGGCATCATTCATGCTTGTTCTGTAGGCAGTTCCTGTCAGAAGGAGGAGGCGCGGCAGGAGCGTCGGGGGGCGGAAGACGGTGCCTCAGTGCCTCTCTCCTTCTGACATTGTTAAAGAAAACACAACAAATTTGTAATTATGTAGGTAATTACATGTAGATAATGTCCTCAAGTTCTGTATAACCACTTTTTCCTCTCTCTGTGTTTGTTTCTCGTTCGTTGTTGTGTGTGTGTTTGTGTGCATTTGTCTCTTTCAAACAGGTGCCGGTCCTCACCTCTGCAGTGCTGCCGTCTCCTGTAGCGCTGCATGGTTCTAAGCTAAGTTTCCTTTCCTTTTTCTGTTCTCTCAGATTTGTCCTCAGGTTTGAAGTGTCTGTGTTGTGCAGCTGGTCTGGTCTGTCTCTAGACAGTTCAGGCTTCACCCACTAGTTAAATGGTGGAGGCTCACAGCGACATACTCAACACACAAGTTTCTGAACTCTGCATGAGGGTTTCTCCGACGAAGTGAGGGCCGTGAGGCACAGCTCCCCGTCCCCCGGTGACCCTGCTAGGTCCACCTTCTTAGGGAAACCCTCTGCAGAGGAGCTGACAGAGCCAGGAACTTGTGAGTTGCGTGTGTCCACTCAGGCATCATTCATGCTTGTTCTGTAGGCAGTTCCTGTCAGAAGGAGGAGGCGCGGCAGGAGCGTCGGGGGGCGGAAGACGGTGCCTCAGTGCCTCTCTCCTTCTGACATTGTTAAAGAAAACACAACAAATTTGTAATTATGTAGATAATTACATGTAGATAATGTCCTCAAGTTCTGTATAACCACTTTTTCCTCTCTCTGTGTTTGTTTCTCGTTCGTTGTTGTGTGTGTGTTTGTGTGCATTTGTCTCTTTCAAACAGGTGCCGGTCCTCACCTCTGCAGTGCTGCCGTCTCCTGTAGCGCTGCATGGTTCTAAGCTAAGTTTCCTTTCCTTTTTCTGTTCTCTCAGATTTGTCCTCAGGTTTGAAGTGTCTGTGTTGTGCAGCTGGTCTGGTCTGTCTCTAGACAGTTCAGGCTTCACCCACTAGTTAAATGGTGGAGGCTCACAGCGACATACTCAACACACAAGTTTCTGAACTCTGCATGAGGGTTTCTCCGACGAAGTGAGGGCCGTGAGGCACAGCTCCCCGTCCCCCGGTGACCCTGCTAGGTCCACCTTCTTAGGGAAACCCTCTGCAGAGGAGCTGACAGAGCCAGGAACTTGTGAGTTGCGTGTGTCCACTCAGGCATCATTCATGCTTGTTCTGTAGGCAGTTCCTGTCAGAAGGAGGAGGCGCGGCAGGAGCGTCGGGGGGCGGAAGACGGTGCCTCAGTGCCTCTCTCCTTCTGACATTGTTAAAGAAAACACAACAAATTTGTAATTATGTAGGTAATTACATGTAGATAATGTCCTCAAGTTCTGTATAACCACTTTTTCCTCTCTCTGTGTTTGTTTCTCGTTCGTTGTTGTGTGTGTGTTTGTGTGCATTTGTCTCTTTCAAACAGGTGCCGGTCCTCACCTCTGCAGTGCTGCCGTCTCCTGTAGCGCTGCATGGTTCTAAGCTACGTTTCCTTTCCTTTTTCTGTTCTCTCAGATTTGTCCTCAGGTTTGAAGTGTCTGTGTTGTGCAGCTGGTCTGGTCTGTCTCTAGACAGTTCAGGCTTCACCCACTAGTTAAATGGTGGAGGCTCACAGCGACATACTCAACACACAAGTTTCTGAACTCTGCATGAGGGTTTCTCCGACGAAGTGAGGGCCGTGAGGCACAGCTCCCCGTCCCCCGGTGACCCTGCTAGGTCCACCTTCTTAGGGAAACCCTCTGCAGAGGAGCTGACAGAGCCAGGAACTTGTGAGTTGCGTGTGTCCACTCAGGCATCATTCATGCTTGTTCTGTAGGCAGTTCCTGTCAGAAGGAGGAGGCGCGGCAGGAGCGTCGGGGGGCGGAAGACGGTGCCTCAGTGCCTCTCTCCTTCTGACATTGTTAAAGAAAACACAACAAATTTGTAATTATGTAGGTAATTACATGTAGATAATGTCCTCAAGTTCTGTATAACCACTTTTTCCTCTCTCTGTGTTTGTTTCTCGTTCGTTGTTGTGTGTGTGTTTGTGTGCATTTGTCTCTTTCAAACAGGTGCCGGTCCTCACCTCTGCAGTGCTGCCGTCTCCTGTAGCGCTGCATGGTTCTAAGCTACGTTTCCTTTCCTTTTTCTGTTCTCTCAGATTTGTCCTCAGGTTTGAAGTGTCTGTGTTGTGCAGCTGGTCTGGTCTGTCTCTAGACAGTTCAGGCTTCACCCACTAGTTAAATGGTGGAGGCTCACAGCGACATACTCAACACACAAGTTTCTGAACTCTGCATGAGGGTTTCTCCGACGAAGTGAGGGCCGTGAGGCACAGCTCCCCGTCCCCCGGTGACCCTGCTAGGTCCACCTTCTTAGGGAAACCCTCTGCAGAGGAGCTGACAGAGCCAGGAACTTGTGAGTTGCGTGTGTCCACTCAGGCATCATTCATGCTTGTTCTGTAGGCAGTTCCTGTCAGAAGGAGGAGGCGCGGCAGGAGCGTCGGGGGGCGGAAGACGGTGCCTCAGTGCCTCTCTCCTTCTGACATTGTTAAAGAAAACACAACAAATTTGTAATTATGTAGGTAATTACATGTAGATAATGTCCTCAAGTTCTGTATAACCACTTTTTCCTCTCTCTGTGTTTGTTTCTCGTTCGTTGTTGTGTGTGTGTTTGTGTGCATTTGTCTCTTTCAAACAGGTGCCGGTCCTCACCTCTGCAGTGCTGCCGTCTCCTGTAGCGCTGCATGGTTCTAAGCTAAGTTTCCTTTCCTTTTTCTGTTCTCTCAGATTTGTCCTCAGGTTTGAAGTGTCTGTGTTGTGCAGCTGGTCTGGTCTGTCTCTAGACAGTTCAGGCTTCACCCACTAGTTAAATGGTGGAGGCTCACAGCGACATACTCAACACACAAGTTTCTGAACTCTGCATGAGGGTTTCTCCGACGAAGTGAGGGCCGTGAGGCACAGCTCCCCGTCCCCCGGTGACCCTGCTAGGTCCACCTTCTTAGGGAAACCCTCTGCAGAGGAGCTGACAGAGCCAGGAACTTGTGAGTTGCGTGTGTCCACTCAGGCATCATTCATGCTTGTTCTGTAGGCAGTTCCTGTCAGAAGGAGGAGGCGCGGCAGGAGCGTCGGGGGGCGGAAGACGGTGCCTCAGTGCCTCTCTCCTTCTGACATTGTTAAAGAAAACACAACAAATTTGTAATTATGTAGATAATTACATGTAGATAATGTCCTCAAGTTCTGTATAACCACTTTTTCCTCTCTCTGTGTTTGTTTCTCGTTCGTTGTTGTGTGTGTGTGTTTGTGTGCATTTGTCTCTTTCAAACAGGTGCCGGTCCTCACCTCTGCAGTGCTGCGTCTCCTGTAGCGCTGCATGGTTCTAAGCTAAGTTTCCTTTCCTTTTTCTGTTCTCTCAGATTTGTCCTCAGGTTTGAAGTGTCTGTGTTGTGCAGCTGGTCTGGTCTGTCTCTAGACAGTTCAGGCTTCACCCACTAGTTAAATGGTGGAGGCTCACAGCGACATACTCAACACACAAGTTTCTGAACTCTGCATGAGGGTTTCTCCGACGAAGTGAGGGCCGTGAGGCACAGCTCCCCGTCCCCCGGTGACCCTGCTAGGTCCACCTTCTTAGGGAAACCCTCTGCAGAGGAGCTGACAGAGCCAGGAACTTGTGAGTTGCGTGTGTCCACTCAGGCATCATTCATGCTTGTTCTGTAGGCAGTTCCTGTCAGAAGGAGGAGGCGCGGCAGGAGCGTCGGGGGGCGGAAGACGGTGCCTCAGTGCCTCTCTCCTTCTGACATTGTTAAAGAAAACACAACAAATTTGTAATTATGTAGATAATTACATGTAGATAATGTCCTCAAGTTCTGTATAACCACTTTTTCCTCTCTCTGTGTTTGTTTCTCGTTCGTTGTTGTGTGTGTGTTTGTGTGCATTTGTCTCTTTCAAACAGGTGCCGGTCCTCACCTCTGCAGTGCTGCCGTCTCCTGTAGCGCTGCATGGTTCTAAGCTAAGTTTCCTTTCCTTTTTCTGTTCTCTCAGATTTGTCCTCAGGTTTGAAGTGTCTGTCTTGTGCAGCTGGTCTGGTCTGTCTCTAGACAGTTCAGGCTTCACCCACTAGTTAAATGGTGGAGGCTCACAGCGACATACTCAACACACAAGTTTCTGAACTCTGCATGAGGGTTTCTCCGACGAAGTGAGGGCCGTGAGGCACAGCTCCCCGTCCCCCGGTGACCCTGCTAGGTCCACCTTCTTAGGGAAACCCTCTGCAGAGGAGCTGACAGAGCCAGGAACTTGTGAGTTGCGTGTGTCCACTCAGGCATCATTCATGCTTGTTCTGTAGGCAGTTCCTGTCAGAAGGAGGAGGCGCGGCAGGAGCGTCGGGGGGCGGAAGACGGTGCCTCAGTGCCTCTCTCCTTCTGACATTGTTAAAGAAAACACAACAAATTTGTAATTATGTAGATAATTACATGTAGATAATGTCCTCAAGTTCTGTATAACCACTTTTTCCTCTCTCTGTGTTTGTTTCTCGTTCGTTGTTGTGTGTGTGTTTGAGTGCATTTGTCTCTTTCAAACAGGTGCCGGTCCTCACCTCTGCAGTGCTGCCGTCTCCTGTAGCGCTGCATGGTTCTAAGCTAAGTTTCCTTTCCTTTTTCTGTTCTCTCAGATTTGTCCTCAGGTTTGAAGTGTCTGTGTTGTGCAGCTGGTCTGGTCTGTCTCTAGACAGTTCAGGCTTCACCCACTAGTTAAATGGTGGAGGCTCACAGCGACATACTCAACACACAAGTTTCTGAACTCTGCATGAGGGTTTCTCCGACGAAGTGAGGGCCGTGAGGCACAGCTCCCCGTCCCCCGGTGACCCTGCTAGGTCCACCTTCTTAGGGAAACCCTCTGCAGAGGAGCTGACAGAGCCAGGAACTTGTGAGTTGCGTGTGTCCACTCAGGCATCATTCATGCTTGTTCTGTAGGCAGTTCCTGTCAGAAGGAGGAGGCGCGGCAGGAGCGTCGGGGGGCGGAAGACGGTGCCTCAGTGCCTCTCTCCTTCTGACATTGTTAAAGAAAACACAACAAATTTGTAATTATGTAGATAATTACATGTAGATAATGTCCTCAAGTTCTGTATAACCACTTTTTCCTCTCTCTGTGTTTGTTTCTCGTTCGTTGTTGTGTGTGTGTTTGTGTGCATTTGTCTCTTTCAAACAGGTGCCGGTCCTCACCTCTGCAGTGCTGCCGTCTCCTGTAGCGCTGCATGGTTCTAAGCTAAGTTTCCTTTCCTTTTTCTGTTCTCTCAGATTTGTCCTCAGGTTTGAAGTGTCTGTCTTGTGCAGCTGGTCTGGTCTGTCTCTAGACAGTTCAGGCTTCACCCACTAGTTAAATGGTGGAGGCTCACAGCGACATACTCAACACACAAGTTTCTGAACTCTGCATGAGGGTTTCTCCGACGAAGTGAGGGCCGTGAGGCACAGCTCCCCGTCCCCCGGTGACCCTGCTAGGTCCACCTTCTTAGGGAAACCCTCTGCAGAGGAGCTGACAGAGCCAGGAACTTGTGAGTTGCGTGTGTCCACTCAGGCATCATTCATGCTTGTTCTGTAGGCAGTTCCTGTCAGAAGGAGGAGGCGCGGCAGGAGCGTCGGGGGGCGGAAGACGGTGCCTCAGTGCCTCTCTCCTTCTGACATTGTTAAAGAAAACACAACAAATTTGTAATTATGTAGGTAATTACATGTAGATAATGTCCTCAAGTTCTGTATAACCACTTTTTCCTCTCTCTGTGTTTGTTTCTCGTTCGTTGTTGTGTGTGTGTGTTTGTGTGCATTTGTCTCTTTCAAACAGGTGCCGGTCCTCACCTCTGCAGTGCTGCCGTCTCCTGTAGCGCTGCATGGTTCTAAGCTAAGTTTCCTTTCCTTTTTCTGTTCTCTCAGATTTGTCCTCAGGTTTGAAGTGTCTGTGTTGTGCAGCTGGTCTGGTCTGTCTCTAGACAGTTCAGGCTTCACCCACTAGTTAAATGGTGGAGGCTCACAGCGACATACTCAACACACAAGTTTCTGAACTCTGCATGAGGGTTTCTCCGACGAAGTGAGGGCCGTGAGGCACAGCTCCCCGTCCCCCGGTGACCCTGCTAGGTCCACCTTCTTAGGGAAACCCTCTGCAGAGGAGCTGACAGAGCCAGGAACTTGTGAGTTGCGTGTGTCCACTCAGGCATCATTCATGCTTGTTCTGTAGGCAGTTCCTGTCAGAAGGAGGAGGCGCGGCAGGAGCGTCGGGGGGCGGAAGACGGTGCCTCAGTGCCTCTCTCCTTCTGACATTGTTAAAGAAAACACAACAAATTTGTAATTATGTAGGTAATTACATGTAGATAATGTCCTCAAGTTCTGTATAACCACTTTTTCCTCTCTCTGTGTTTGTTTCTCGTTCGTTGTTGTGTGTGTGTGTTTGTGTGCATTTGTCTCTTTCAAACAGGTGCCGGTCCTCACCTCTGCAGTGCTGCCGTCTCCTGTAGCGCTGCATGGTTCTAAGCTAAGTTTCCTTTCCTTTTTCTGTTCTCTCAGATTTGTCCTCAGGTTTGAAGTGTCTGTGTTGTGCAGCTGGTCTGGTCTGTCTCTAGACAGTTCAGGCTTCACCCACTAGTTAAATGGTGGAGGCTCACAGCGACATACTCAACACACAAGTTTCTGAACTCTGCATGAGGGTTTCTCCGACGAAGTGAGGGCCGTGAGGCACAGCTCCCCGTCCCCCGGTGACCCTGCTAGGTCCACCTTCTTAGGGAAACCCTCTGCAGAGGAGCTGACAGAGCCAGGAACTTGTGAGTTGCGTGTGTCCACTCAGGCATCATTCATGCTTGTTCTGTAGGCAGTTCCTGTCAGAAGGAGGAGGCGCGGCAGGAGCGTCGGGGGGCGGAAGACGGTGCCTCAGTGCCTCTCTCCTTCTGACATTGTTAAAGAAAACACAACAAATTTGTAATTATGTAGATAATTACATGTAGATAATGTCCTCAAGTTCTGTATAACCACTTTTTCCTCTCTCTGTGTTTGTTTCTCGTTCGTTGTTGTGTGTGTGTGTTTGTGTGCATTTGTCTCTTTCAAACAGGTGCCGGTCCTCACCTCTGCAGTGCTGCCGTCTCCTGTAGCGCTGCATGGTTCTAAGCTAAGTTTCCTTTCCTTTTTCTGTTCTCTCAGATTTGTCCTCAGGTTTGAAGTGTCTGTGTTGTGCAGCTGGTCTGGTCTGTCTCTAGACAGTTCAGGCTTCACCCACTAGTTAAATGGTGGAGGCTCACAGCGACATACTCAACACACAAGTTTCTGAACTCTGCATGAGGGTTTCTCCGACGAAGTGAGGGCCGTGAGGCACAGCTCCCCGTCCCCCGGTGACCCTGCTAGGTCCACCTTCTTAGGGAAACCCTCTGCAGAGGAGCTGACAGAGCCAGGAACTTGTGAGTTGCGTGTGTCCACTCAGGCATCATTCATGCTTGTTCTGTAGGCAGTTCCTGTCAGAAGGAGGAGGCGCGGCAGGAGCGTCGGGGGGCGGAAGACGGTGCCTCAGTGCCTCTCTCCTTCTGACATTGTTAAAGAAAACACAACAAATTTGTAATTATGTAGGTAATTACATGTAGATAATGTCCTCAAGTTCTGTATAACCACTTTTTCCTCTCTCTGTGTTTGTTTCTCGTTCGTTGTTGTGTGTGTGTGTTTGTGTGCATTTGTCTCTTTCAAACAGGTGCCGGTCCTCACCTCTGCAGTGCTGCCGTCTCCTGTAGCGCTGCATGGTTCTAAGCTAAGTTTCCTTTCCTTTTTCTGTTCTCTCAGATTTGTCCTCAGGTTTGAAGTGTCTGTGTTGTGCAGCTGGTCTGGTCTGTCTCTAGACAGTTCAGGCTTCACCCACTAGTTAAATGGTGGAGGCTCACAGCGACATACTCAACACACAAGTTTCTGAACTCTGCATGAGGGTTTCTCCGACGAAGTGAGGGCCGTGAGGCACAGCTCCCCGTCCCCCGGTGACCCTGCTAGGTCCACCTTCTTAGGGAAACCCTCTGCAGAGGAGCTGACAGAGCCAGGAACTTGTGAGTTGCGTGTGTCCACTCAGGCATCATTCATGCTTGTTCTGTAGGCAGTTCCTGTCAGAAGGAGGAGGCGCGGCAGGAGCGTCGGGGGGCGGAAGACGGTGCCTCAGTGCCTCTCTCCTTCTGACATTGTTAAAGAAAACACAACAAATTTGTAATTATGTAGGTAATTACATGTAGATAATGTCCTCAAGTTCTGTATAACCACTTTTTCCTCTCTCTGTGTTTGTTTCTCGTTCGTTGTTGTGTGTGTGTGTTTGTGTGCATTTGTCTCTTTCAAACAGGTGCCGGTCCTCACCTCTGCAGTGCTGCCGTCTCCTGTAGCGCTGCATGGTTCTAAGCTAAGTTTCCTTTCCTTTTTCTGTTCTCTCAGATTTGTCCTCAGGTTTGAAGTGTCTGTGTTGTGCAGCTGGTCTGGTCTGTCTCTAGACAGTTCAGGCTTCACCCACTAGTTAAATGGTGGAGGCTCACAGCGACATACTCAACACACAAGTTTCTGAACTCTGCATGAGGGTTTCTCCGACGAAGTGAGGGCCGTGAGGCACAGCTCCCCGTCCCCCGGTGACCCTGCTAGGTCCACCTTCTTAGGGAAACCCTCTGCAGAGGAGCTGACAGAGCCAGGAACTTGTGAGTTGCGTGTGTCCACTCAGGCATCATTCATGCTTGTTCTGTAGGCAGTTCCTGTCAGAAGGAGGAGGCGCGGCAGGAGCGTCGGGGGGCGGAAGACGGTGCCTCAGTGCCTCTCTCCTTCTGACATTGTTAAAGAAAACACAACAAATTTGTAATTATGTAGGTAATTACATGTAGATAATGTCCTCAAGTTCTGTATAACCACTTTTTCCTCTCTCTGTGTTTGTTTCTCGTTCGTTGTTGTGTGTGTGTTTGTGTGCATTTGTCTCTTTCAAACAGGTGCCGGTCCTCACCTCTGCAGTGCTGCCGTCTCCTGTAGCGCTGCATGGTTCTAAGCTAAGTTTCCTTTCCTTTTTCTGTTCTCTCAGATTTGTCCTCAGGTTTGAAGTGTCTGTGTTGTGCAGCTGGTCTGGTCTGTCTCTAGACAGTTCAGGCTTCACCCACTAGTTAAATGGTGGAGGCTCACAGCGACATACTCAACACACAAGTTTCTGAACTCTGCATGAGGGTTTCTCCGACGAAGTGAGGGCCGTGAGGCACAGCTCCCCGTCCCCCGGTGACCCTGCTAGGTCCACCTTCTTAGGGAAACCCTCTGCAGAGGAGCTGACAGAGCCAGGAACTTGTGAGTTGCGTGTGTCCACTCAGGCATCATTCATGCTTGTTCTGTAGGCAGTTCCTGTCAGAAGGAGGAGGCGCGGCAGGAGCGTCGGGGGGCGGAAGACGGTGCCTCAGTGCCTCTCTCCTTCTGACATTGTTAAAGAAAACACAACAAATTTGTAATTATGTAGGTAATTACATGTAGATAATGTCCTCAAGTTCTGTATAACCACTTTTTCCTCTCTCTGTGTTTGTTTCTCGTTCGTTGTTGTGTGTGTGTGTTTGTGTGCATTTGTCTCTTTCAAACAGGTGCCGGTCCTCACCTCTGCAGTGCTGCCGTCTCCTGTAGCGCTGCATGGTTCTAAGCTAAGTTTCCTTTCCTTTTTCTGTTCTCTCAGATTTGTCCTCAGGTTTGAAGTGTCTGTGTTGTGCAGCTGGTCTGGTCTGTCTCTAGACAGTTCAGGCTTCACCCACTAGTTAAATGGTGGAGGCTCACAGCGACATACTCAACACACAAGTTTCTGAACTCTGCATGAGGGTTTCTCCGACGAAGTGAGGGCCGTGAGGCACAGCTCCCCGTCCCCCGGTGACCCTGCTAGGTCCACCTTCTTAGGGAAACCCTCTGCAGAGGAGCTGACAGAGCCAGGAACTTGTGAGTTGCGTGTGTCCACTCAGGCATCATTCATGCTTGTTCTGTAGGCAGTTCCTGTCAGAAGGAGGAGGCGCGGCAGGAGCGTCGGGGGGCGGAAGACGGTGCCTCAGTGCCTCTCTCCTTCTGACATTGTTAAAGAAAACACAACAAATTTGTAATTATGTAGGTAATTACATGTAGATAATGTCCTCAAGTTCTGTATAACCACTTTTTCCTCTCTCTGTGTTTGTTTCTCGTTCGTTGTTGTGTGTGTGTGTTTGTGTGCATTTGTCTCTTTCAAACAGGTGCCGGTCCTCACCTCTGCAGTGCTGCCGTCTCCTGTAGCGCTGCATGGTTCTAAGCTAAGTTTCCTTTCCTTTTTCTGTTCTCTCAGATTTGTCCTCAGGTTTGAAGTGTCTGTGTTGTGCAGCTGGTCTGGTCTGTCTCTAGACAGTTCAGGCTTCACCCACTAGTTAAATGGTGGAGGCTCACAGCGACATACTCAACACACAAGTTTCTGAACTCTGCATGAGGGTTTCTCCGACGAAGTGAGGGCCGTGAGGCACAGCTCCCCGTCCCCCGGTGACCCTGCTAGGTCCACCTTCTTAGGGAAACCCTCTGCAGAGGAGCTGACAGAGCCAGGAACTTGTGAGTTGCGTGTGTCCACTCAGGCATCATTCATGCTTGTTCTGTAGGCAGTTCCTGTCAGAAGGAGGAGGCGCGGCAGGAGCGTCGGGGGGCGGAAGACGGTGCCTCAGTGCCTCTCTCCTTCTGACATTGTTAAAGAAAACACAACAAATTTGTAATTATGTAGGTAATTACATGTAGATAATGTCCTCAAGTTCTGTATAACCACTTTTTCCTCTCTCTGTGTTTGTTTCTCGTTCGTTGTTGTGTGTGTGTGTTTGTGTGCATTTGTCTCTTTCAAACAGGTGCCGGTCCTCACCTCTGCAGTGCTGCCGTCTCCTGTAGCGCTGCATGGTTCTAAGCTAAGTTTCCTTTCCTTTTTCTGTTCTCTCAGATTTGTCCTCAGGTTTGAAGTGTCTGTGTTGTGCAGCTGGTCTGGTCTGTCTCTAGACAGTTCAGGCTTCACCCACTAGTTAAATGGTGGAGGCTCACAGCGACATACTCAACACACAAGTTTCTGAACTCTGCATGAGGGTTTCTCCGACGAAGTGAGGGCCGTGAGGCACAGCTCCCCGTCCCCCGGTGACCCTGCTAGGTCCACCTTCTTAGGGAAACCCTCTGCAGAGGAGCTGACAGAGCCAGGAACTTGTGAGTTGCGTGTGTCCACTCAGGCATCATTCATGCTTGTTCTGTAGGCAGTTCCTGTCAGAAGGAGGAGGCGCGGCAGGAGCGTCGGGGGGCGGAAGACGGTGCCTCAGTGCCTCTCTCCTTCTGACATTGTTAAAGAAAACACAACAAATTTGTAATTATGTAGGTAATTACATGTAGATAATGTCCTCAAGTTCTGTATAACCACTTTTTCCTCTCTCTGTGTTTGTTTCTCGTTCGTTGTTGTGTGTGTGTTTGTGTGCATTTGTCTCTTTCAAACAGGTGCCGGTCCTCACCTCTGCAGTGCTGCCGTCTCCTGTAGCGCTGCATGGTTCTAAGCTAAGTTTCCTTTCCTTTTTCTGTTCTCTCAGATTTGTCCTCAGGTTTGAAGTGTCTGTGTTGTGCAGCTGGTCTGGTCTGTCTCTAGACAGTTCAGGCTTCACCCACTAGTTAAATGGTGGAGGCTCACAGCGACATACTCAACACACAAGTTTCTGAACTCTGCATGAGGGTTTCTCCGACGAAGTGAGGGCCGTGAGGCACAGCTCCCCGTCCCCCGGTGACCCTGCTAGGTCCACCTTCTTAGGGAAACCCTCTGCAGAGGAGCTGACAGAGCCAGGAACTTGTGAGTTGCGTGTGTCCACTCAGGCATCATTCATGCTTGTTCTGTAGGCAGTTCCTGTCAGAAGGAGGAGGCGCGGCAGGAGCGTCGGGGGGCGGAAGACGGTGCCTCAGTGCCTCTCTCCTTCTGACATTGTTAAAGAAAACACAACAAATTTGTAATTATGTAGGTAATTACATGTAGATAATGTCCTCAAGTTCTGTATAACCACTTTTTCCTCTCTCTGTGTTTGTTTCTCGTTCGTTGTTGTGTGTGTGTGTTTGTGTGCATTTGTCTCTTTCAAACAGGTGCCGGTCCTCACCTCTGCAGTGCTGCCGTCTCCTGTAGCGCTGCATGGTTCTAAGCTAAGTTTCCTTTCCTTTTTCTGTTCTCTCAGATTTGTCCTCAGGTTTGAAGTGTCTGTGTTGTGCAGCTGGTCTGGTCTGTCTCTAGACAGTTCAGGCTTCACCCACTAGTTAAATGGTGGAGGCTCACAGCGACATACTCAACACACAAGTTTCTGAACTCTGCATGAGGGTTTCTCCGACGAAGTGAGGGCCGTGAGGCACAGCTCCCCGTCCCCCGGTGACCCTGCTAGGTCCACCTTCTTAGGGAAACCCTCTGCAGAGGAGCTGACAGAGCCAGGAACTTGTGAGTTGCGTGTGTCCACTCAGGCATCATTCATGCTTGTTCTGTAGGCAGTTCCTGTCAGAAGGAGGAGGCGCGGCAGGAGCGTCGGGGGGCGGAAGACGGTGCCTCAGTGCCTCTCTCCTTCTGACATTGTTAAAGAAAACACAACAAATTTGTAATTATGTAGATAATTACATGTAGATAATGTCCTCAAGTTCTGTATAACCACTTTTTCCTCTCTCTGTGTTTGTTTCTCGTTCGTTGTTGTGTGTGTGTGTTTGTGTGCATTTGTCTCTTTCAAACAGGTGCCGGTCCTCACCTCTGCAGTGCTGCCGTCTCCTGTAGCGCTGCATGGTTCTAAGCTAAGTTTCCTTTCCTTTTTCTGTTCTCTCAGATTTGTCCTCAGGTTTGAAGTGTCTGTGTTGTGCAGCTGGTCTGGTCTGTCTCTAGACAGTTCAGGCTTCACCCACTAGTTAAATGGTGGAGGCTCACAGCGACATACTCAACACACAAGTTTCTGAACTCTGCATGAGGGTTTCTCCGACGAAGTGAGGGCCGTGAGGCACAGCTCCCCGTCCCCCGGTGACCCTGCTAGGTCCACCTTCTTAGGGAAACCCTCTGCAGAGGAGCTGACAGAGCCAGGAACTTGTGAGTTGCGTGTGTCCACTCAGGCATCATTCATGCTTGTTCTGTAGGCAGTTCCTGTCAGAAGGAGGAGGCGCGGCAGGAGCGTCGGGGGGCGGAAGACGGTGCCTCAGTGCCTCTCTCCTTCTGACATTGTTAAAGAAAACACAACAAATTTGTAATTATGTAGGTAATTACATGTAGATAATGTCCTCAAGTTCTGTATAACCACTTTTTCCTCTCTCTGTGTTTGTTTCTCGTTCGTTGTTGTGTGTGTGTTTGTGTGCATTTGTCTCTTTCAAACAGGTGCCGGTCCTCACCTCTGCAGTGCTGCCGTCTCCTGTAGCGCTGCATGGTTCTAAGCTAAGTTTCCTTTCCTTTTTCTGTTCTCTCAGATTTGTCCTCAGGTTTGAAGTGTCTGTGTTGTGCAGCTGGTCTGGTCTGTCTCTAGACAGTTCAGGCTTCACCCACTAGTTAAATGGTGGAGGCTCACAGCGACATACTCAACACACAAGTTTCTGAACTCTGCATGAGGGTTTCTCCGACGAAGTGAGGGCCGTGAGGCACAGCTCCCCGTCCCCCGGTGACCCTGCTAGGTCCACCTTCTTAGGGAAACCCTCTGCAGAGGAGCTGACAGAGCCAGGAACTTGTGAGTTGCGTGTGTCCACTCAGGCATCATTCATGCTTGTTCTGTAGGCAGTTCCTGTCAGAAGGAGGAGGCGCGGCAGGAGCGTCGGGGGGCGGAAGACGGTGCCTCAGTGCCTCTCTCCTTCTGACATTGTTAAAGAAAACACAACAAATTTGTAATTATGTAGGTAATTACATGTAGATAATGTCCTCAAGTTCTGTATAACCACTTTTTCCTCTCTCTGTGTTTGTTTCTCGTTCGTTGTTGTGTGTGTGTGTTTGTGTGCATTTGTCTCTTTCAAACAGGTGCCGGTCCTCACCTCTGCAGTGCTGCCGTCTCCTGTAGCGCTGCATGGTTCTAAGCTAAGTTTCCTTTCCTTTTTCTGTTCTCTCAGATTTGTCCTCAGGTTTGAAGTGTCTGTGTTGTGCAGCTGGTCTGGTCTGTCTCTAGACAGTTCAGGCTTCACCCACTAGTTAAATGGTGGAGGCTCACAGCGACATACTCAACACACAAGTTTCTGAACTCTGCATGAGGGTTTCTCCGACGAAGTGAGGGCCGTGAGGCACAGCTCCCCGTCCCCCGGTGACCCTGCTAGGTCCACCTTCTTAGGGAAACCCTCTGCAGAGGAGCTGACAGAGCCAGGAACTTGTGAGTTGCGTGTGTCCACTCAGGCATCATTCATGCTTGTTCTGTAGGCAGTTCCTGTCAGAAGGAGGAGGCGCGGCAGGAGCGTCGGGGGGCGGAAGACGGTGCCTCAGTGCCTCTCTCCTTCTGACATTGTTAAAGAAAACACAACAAATTTGTAATTATGTAGGTAATTACATGTAGATAATGTCCTCAAGTTCTGTATAACCACTTTTTCCTCTCTCTGTGTTTGTTTCTCGTTCGTTGTTGTGTGTGTGTGTTTGTGTGCATTTGTCTCTTTCAAACAGGTGCCGGTCCTCACCTCTGCAGTGCTGCCGTCTCCTGTAGCGCTGCATGGTTCTAAGCTAAGTTTCCTTTCCTTTTTCTGTTCTCTCAGATTTGTCCTCAGGTTTGAAGTGTCTGTGTTGTGCAGCTGGTCTGGTCTGTCTCTAGACAGTTCAGGCTTCACCCACTAGTTAAATGGTGGAGGCTCACAGCGACATACTCAACACACAAGTTTCTGAACTCTGCATGAGGGTTTCTCCGACGAAGTGAGGGCCGTGAGGCACAGCTCCCCGTCCCCCGGTGACCCTGCTAGGTCCACCTTCTTAGGGAAACCCTCTGCAGAGGAGCTGACAGAGCCAGGAACTTGTGAGTTGCGTGTGTCCACTCAGGCATCATTCATGCTTGTTCTGTAGGCAGTTCCTGTCAGAAGGAGGAGGCGCGGCAGGAGCGTCGGGGGGCGGAAGACGGTGCCTCAGTGCCTCTCTCCTTCTGACATTGTTAAAGAAAACACAACAAATTTGTAATTATGTAGGTAATTACATGTAGATAATGTCCTCAAGTTCTGTATAACCACTTTTTCCTCTCTCTGTGTTTGTTTCTCGTTCGTTGTTGTGTGTGTGTGTTTGTGTGCATTTGTCTCTTTCAAACAGGTGCCGGTCCTCACCTCTGCAGTGCTGCCGTCTCCTGTAGCGCTGCATGGTTCTAAGCTAAGTTTCCTTTCCTTTTTCTGTTCTCTCAGATTTGTCCTCAGGTTTGAAGTGTCTGTGTTGTGCAGCTGGTCTGGTCTGTCTCTAGACAGTTCAGGCTTCACCCACTAGTTAAATGGTGGAGGCTCACAGCGACATACTCAACACACAAGTTTCTGAACTCTGCATGAGGGTTTCTCCGACGAAGTGAGGGCCGTGAGGCACAGCTCCCCGTCCCCCGGTGACCCTGCTAGGTCCACCTTCTTAGGGAAACCCTCTGCAGAGGAGCTGACAGAGCCAGGAACTTGTGAGTTGCGTGTGTCCACTCAGGCATCATTCATGCTTGTTCTGTAGGCAGTTCCTGTCAGAAGGAGGAGGCGCGGCAGGAGCGTCGGGGGGCGGAAGACGGTGCCTCAGTGCCTCTCTCCTTCTGACATTGTTAAAGAAAACACAACAAATTTGTAATTATGTAGGTAATTACATGTAGATAATGTCCTCAAGTTCTGTATAACCACTTTTTCCTCTCTCTGTGTTTGTTTCTCGTTCGTTGTTGTGTGTGTGTGTTTGTGTGCATTTGTCTCTTTCAAACAGGTGCCGGTCCTCACCTCTGCAGTGCTGCCGTCTCCTGTAGCGCTGCATGGTTCTAAGCTAAGTTTCCTTTCCTTTTTCTGTTCTCTCAGATTTGTCCTCAGGTTTGAAGTGTCTGTGTTGTGCAGCTGGTCTGGTCTGTCTCTAGACAGTTCAGGCTTCACCCACTAGTTAAATGGTGGAGGCTCACAGCGACATACTCAACACACAAGTTTCTGAACTCTGCATGAGGGTTTCTCCGACGAAGTGAGGGCCGTGAGGCACAGCTCCCCGTCCCCCGGTGACCCTGCTAGGTCCACCTTCTTAGGGAAACCCTCTGCAGAGGAGCTGACAGAGCCAGGAACTTGTGAGTTGCGTGTGTCCACTCAGGCATCATTCATGCTTGTTCTGTAGGCAGTTCCTGTCAGAAGGAGGAGGCGCGGCAGGAGCGTCGGGGGGCGGAAGACGGTGCCTCAGTGCCTCTCTCCTTCTGACATTGTTAAAGAAAACACAACAAATTTGTAATTATGTAGGTAATTACATGTAGATAATGTCCTCAAGTTCTGTATAACCACTTTTTCCTCTCTCTGTGTTTGTTTCTCGTTCGTTGTTGTGTGTGTGTTTGTGTGCATTTGTCTCTTTCAAACAGGTGCCGGTCCTCACCTCTGCAGTGCTGCCGTCTCCTGTAGCGCTGCATGGTTCTAAGCTAAGTTTCCTTTCCTTTTTCTGTTCTCTCAGATTTGTCCTCAGGTTTGAAGTGTCTGTGTTGTGCAGCTGGTCTGGTCTGTCTCTAGACAGTTCAGGCTTCACCCACTAGTTAAATGGTGGAGGCTCACAGCGACATACTCAACACACAAGTTTCTGAACTCTGCATGAGGGTTTCTCCGACGAAGTGAGGGCCGTGAGGCACAGCTCCCCGTCCCCCGGTGACCCTGCTAGGTCCACCTTCTTAGGGAAACCCTCTGCAGAGGAGCTGACAGAGCCAGGAACTTGTGAGTTGCGTGTGTCCACTCAGGCATCATTCATGCTTGTTCTGTAGGCAGTTCCTGTCAGAAGGAGGAGGCGCGGCAGGAGCGTCGGGGGGCGGAAGACGGTGCCTCAGTGCCTCTCTCCTTCTGACATTGTTAAAGAAAACACAACAAATTTGTAATTATGTAGGTAATTACATGTAGATAATGTCCTCAAGTTCTGTATAACCACTTTTTCCTCTCTCTGTGTTTGTTTCTCGTTCGTTGTTGTGTGTGTGTTTGTGTGCATTTGTCTCTTTCAAACAGGTGCCGGTCCTCACCTCTGCAGTGCTGCCGTCTCCTGTAGCGCTGCATGGTTCTAAGCTAAGTTTCCTTTCCTTTTTCTGTTCTCTCAGATTTGTCCTCAGGTTTGAAGTGTCTGTGTTGTGCAGCTGGTCTGGTCTGTCTCTAGACAGTTCAGGCTTCACCCACTAGTTAAATGGTGGAGGCTCACAGCGACATACTCAACACACAAGTTTCTGAACTCTGCATGAGGGTTTCTCCGACGAAGTGAGGGCCGTGAGGCACAGCTCCCCGTCCCCCGGTGACCCTGCTAGGTCCACCTTCTTAGGGAAACCCTCTGCAGAGGAGCTGACAGAGCCAGGAACTTGTGAGTTGCGTGTGTCCACTCAGGCATCATTCATGCTTGTTCTGTAGGCAGTTCCTGTCAGAAGGAGGAGGCGCGGCAGGAGCGTCGGGGGGCGGAAGACGGTGCCTCAGTGCCTCTCTCCTTCTGACATTGTTAAAGAAAACACAACAAATTTGTAATTATGTAGGTAATTACATGTAGATAATGTCCTCAAGTTCTGTATAACCACTTTTTCCTCTCTCTGTGTTTGTTTCTCGTTCGTTGTTGTGTGTGTGTTTGTGTGCATTTGTCTCTTTCAAACAGGTGCCGGTCCTCACCTCTGCAGTGCTGCCGTCTCCTGTAGCGCTGCATGGTTCTAAGCTAAGTTTCCTTTCCTTTTTCTGTTCTCTCAGATTTGTCCTCAGGTTTGAAGTGTCTGTGTTGTGCAGCTGGTCTGGTCTGTCTCTAGACAGTTCAGGCTTCACCCACTAGTTAAATGGTGGAGGCTCACAGCGACATACTCAACACACAAGTTTCTGAACTCTGCATGAGGGTTTCTCCGACGAAGTGAGGGCCGTGAGGCACAGCTCCCCGTCCCCCGGTGACCCTGCTAGGTCCACCTTCTTAGGGAAACCCTCTGCAGAGGAGCTGACAGAGCCAGGAACTTGTGAGTTGCGTGTGTCCACTCAGGCATCATTCATGCTTGTTCTGTAGGCAGTTCCTGTCAGAAGGAGGAGGCGCGGCAGGAGCGTCGGGGGGCGGAAGACGGTGCCTCAGTGCCTCTCTCCTTCTGACATTGTTAAAGAAAACACAACAAATTTGTAATTATGTAGGTAATTACATGTAGATAATGTCCTCAAGTTCTGTATAACCACTTTTTCCTCTCTCTGTGTTTGTTTCTCGTTCGTTGTTGTGTGTGTGTTTGTGTGCATTTGTCTCTTTCAAACAGGTGCCGGTCCTCACCTCTGCAGTGCTGCCGTCTCCTGTAGCGCTGCATGGTTCTAAGCTAAGTTTCCTTTCCTTTTTCTGTTCTCTCAGATTTGTCCTCAGGTTTGAAGTGTCTGTGTTGTGCAGCTGGTCTGGTCTGTCTCTAGACAGTTCAGGCTTCACCCACTAGTTAAATGGTGGAGGCTCACAGCGACATACTCAACACACAAGTTTCTGAACTCTGCATGAGGGTTTCTCCGACGAAGTGAGGGCCGTGAGGCACAGCTCCCCGTCCCCCGGTGACCCTGCTAGGTCCACCTTCTTAGGGAAACCCTCTGCAGAGGAGCTGACAGAGCCAGGAACTTGTGAGTTGCGTGTGTCCACTCAGGCATCATTCATGCTTGTTCTGTAGGCAGTTCCTGTCAGAAGGAGGAGGCGCGGCAGGAGCGTCGGGGGGCGGAAGACGGTGCCTCAGTGCCTCTCTCCTTCTGACATTGTTAAAGAAAACACAACAAATTTGTAATTATGTAGGTAATTACATGTAGATAATGTCCTCAAGTTCTGTATAACCACTTTTTCCTCTCTCT
Source organism: Maylandia zebra (assembly GCF_041146795.1). NCBI lineage: Eukaryota > Metazoa > Chordata > Actinopteri > Cichliformes > Cichlidae > Maylandia > Maylandia zebra. The sequence goes on from NC_135186.1 coordinate 17,637,064, forward strand.
GTGTTTGTTTCTCGTTCGTTGTTGTGTGTGTGTGTTTGTGTGCATTTGTCTCTTTCAAACAGGTGCCGGTCCTCACCTCTGCAGTGCTGCCGTCTCCTGTAGCGCTGCATGGTTCTAAGCTAAGTTTCCTTTCCTTTTTCTGTTCTCTCAGATTTGTCCTCAGGTTTGAAGTGTCTGTGTTGTGCAGCTGGTCTGGTCTGTCTCTAGACAGTTCAGGCTTCACCCACTAGTTAAATGGTGGAGGCTCACAGCGACATACTCAACACACAAGTTTCTGAACTCTGCATGAGGGTTTCTCCGACGAAGTGAGGGCCGTGAGGCACAGCTCCCCGTCCCCCGGTGACCCTGCTAGGTCCACCTTCTTAGGGAAACCCTCTGCAGAGGAGCTGACAGAGCCAGGAACTTGTGAGTTGCGTGTGTCCACTCAGGCATCATTCATGCTTGTTCTGTAGGCAGTTCCTGTCAGAAGGAGGAGGCGCGGCAGGAGCGTCGGGGGGCGGAAGACGGTGCCTCAGTGCCTCTCTCCTTCTGACATTGTTAAAGAAAACACAACAAATTTGTAATTATGTAGGTAATTACATGTAGATAATGTCCTCAAGTTCTGTATAACCACTTTTTCCTCTCTCTGTGTTTGTTTCTCGTTCGTTGTTGTGTGTGTGTTTGTGTGCATTTGTCTCTTTCAAACAGGTGCCGGTCCTCACCTCTGCAGTGCTGCCGTCTCCTGTAGCGCTGCATGGTTCTAAGCTAAGTTTCCTTTCCTTTTTCTGTTCTCTCAGATTTGTCCTCAGGTTTGAAGTGTCTGTGTTGTGCAGCTGGTCTGGTCTGTCTCTAGACAGTTCAGGCTTCACCCACTAGTTAAATGGTGGAGGCTCACAGCGACATACTCAACACACAAGTTTCTGAACTCTGCATGAGGGTTTCTCCGACGAAGTGAGGGCCGTGAGGCACAGCTCCCCGTCCCCCGGTGACCCTGCTAGGTCCAACCTTTCTTAGGGAAACCCTCTGCAGAGGAGCTGACAGAGCCAGGAACTTGTGAGTTGCGTGTGTCCACTCAGGCATCATTCATGCTTGTTCTGTAGGCAGTTCCTGTCAGAAGGAGGAGGCGCGGCAGGAGCGTCGGGGGGCGGAAGACGGTGCCTCAGTGCCTCTCTCCTTCTGACATTGTTAAAGAAAACACAACAAATTTGTAATTATGTAGGTAATTACATGTAGATAATGTCCTCAAGTTCTGTATAACCACTTTTTCCTCTCTCTGGTTTGTTTCTCGTTCGTTGTTGTGTGTGTGTTTGTGTGCATTTGTCTCTTTCAAACAGGTGCCGGTCCTCACCTCTGCAGTGCTGCCGTCTCCTGTAGCGCTGCATGGTTCTAAGCTAAGTTTCCTTTCCTTTTTCTGTTCTCTCAGATTTGTCCTCAGGTTTGAAGTGTCTGTGTTGTGCAGCTGGTCTGGTCTGTCTCTAGACAGTTCAGGCTTCACCCACTAGTTAAATGGTGGAGGCTCACAGCGACATACTCAACACACAAGTTTCTGAACTCTGCATGAGGGTTTCTCCGACGAAGTGAGGGCCGTGAGGCACAGCTCCCCGTCCCCCGGTGACCCTGCTAGGTCCACCTTCTTAGGGAAACCCTCTGCAGAGGAGCTGACAGAGCCAGGAACTTGTGAGTTGCGTGTGTCCACTCAGGCATCATTCATGCTTGTTCTGTAGGCAGTTCCTGTCAGAAGGAGGAGGCGCGGCAGGAGCGTCGGGGGGCGGAAGACGGTTGCCTCAGTGCCTCTCTCCTTCTGACATTGTTAAAGAAAACACAACAAATTTGTAATTATGTAGGTAATTACATGTAGATAATGTCCTCAAGTTCTGTATAACCACTTTTTCCTCTCTCTGTGTTTGTTTCTCGTTCGTTGTTGTGTGTGTGTGTTTGTGTGCATTTGTCTCTTTCAAACAGGTGCCGGTCCTCACCTCTGCAGTGCTGCCGTCTCCTGTAGCGCTGCATGGTTCTAAGCTAAGTTTCCTTTCCTTTTTCTGTTCTCTCAGATTTGTCCTCAGGTTTGAAGTGTCTGTGTTGTGCAGCTGGTCTGGTCTGTCTCTAGACAGTTCAGGCTTCACCCACTAGTTAAATGGTGGAGGCTCACAGCGACATACTCAACACACAAGTTTCTGAACTCTGCATGAGGGTTTCTCCGACGAAGTGAGGGCCGTGAGGCACAGCTCCCCGTCCCCCGGTGACCCTGCTAGGTCCACCTTCTTAGGGAAACCCTCTGCAGAGGAGCTGACAGAGCCAGGAACTTGTGAGTTGCGTGTGTCCACTCAGGCATCATTCATGCTTGTTCTGTAGGCAGTTCCTGTCAGAAGGAGGAGGCGCGGCAGGAGCGTCGGGGGGCGGAAGACGGTGCCTCAGTGCCTCTCTCCTTCTGACATTGTTAAAGAAAACACAACAAATTTGTAATTATGTAGGTAATTACATGTAGATAATGTCCTCAAGTTCTGTATAACCACTTTTTCCTCTCTCTGTGTTTGTTTCTCGTTCGTTGTTGTGTGTGTGTGTTTGTGTGCATTTGTCTCTTTCAAACAGGTGCCGGTCCTCACCTCTGCAGTGCTGCCGTCTCCTGTAGCGCTGCATGGTTCTAAGCTAAGTTTCCTTTCCTTTTTCTGTTCTCTCAGATTTGTCCTCAGGTTTGAAGTGTCTGTGTTGTGCAGCTGGTCTGGTCTGTCTCTAGACAGTTCAGGCTTCACCCACTAGTTAAATGGTGGAGGCTCACAGCGACATACTCAACACACAAGTTTCTGAACTCTGCATGAGGGTTTCTCCGACGAAGTGAGGGCCGTGAGGCACAGCTCCCCGTCCCCCGGTGACCCTGCTAGGTCCACCTTCTTAGGGAAACCCTCTGCAGAGGAGCTGACAGAGCCAGGAACTTGTGAGTTGCGTGTGTCCACTCAGGCATCATTCATGCTTGTTCTGTAGGCAGTTCCTGTCAGAAGGAGGAGGCGCGGCAGGAGCGTCGGGGGGCGGAAGACGGTGCCTCAGTGCCTCTCTCCTTCTGACATTGTTAAAGAAAACACAACAAATTTGTAATTATGTAGGTAATTACATGTAGATAATGTCCTCAAGTTCTGTATAACCACTTTTTCCTCTCTCTGTGTTTGTTTCTCGTTCGTTGTTGTGTGTGTGTTTGTGTGCATTTGTCTCTTTCAAACAGGTGCCGGTCCTCACCTCTGCAGTGCTGCCGTCTCCTGTAGCGCTGCATGGTTCTAAGCTAAGTTTCCTTTCCTTTTTCTGTTCTCTCAGATTTGTCCTCAGGTTTGAAGTGTCTGTGTTGTGCAGCTGGTCTGGTCTGTCTCTAGACAGTTCAGGCTTCACCCACTAGTTAAATGGTGGAGGCTCACAGCGACATACTCAACACACAAGTTTCTGAACTCTGCATGAGGGTTTCTCCGACGAAGTGAGGGCCGTGAGGCACAGCTCCCCGTCCCCCGGTGACCCTGCTAGGTCCACCTTCTTAGGGAAACCCTCTGCAGAGGAGCTGACAGAGCCAGGAACTTGTGAGTTGCGTGTGTCCACTCAGGCATCATTCATGCTTGTTCTGTAGGCAGTTCCTGTCAGAAGGAGGAGGCGCGGCAGGAGCGTCGGGGGGCGGAAGACGGTGCCTCAGTGCCTCTCTCCTTCTGACATTGTTAAAGAAAACACAACAAATTTGTAATTATGTAGGTAATTACATGTAGATAATGTCCTCAAGTTCTGTATAACCACTTTTTCCTCTCTCTGTGTTTGTTTCTCGTTCGTTGTGTGTGTGTGTGTTTGTGTGCATTTGTCTCTTTCAAACAGGTGCCGGTCCTCACCTCTGCAGTGCTGCCGTCTCCTGTAGCGCTGCATGGTTCTAT